>NC_135963.1:5116326-5416326 GCF_053455715.1 Rhinoraja longicauda
TGACCTAAAGTTTTCGATGATAAGATCGAACAACAAAAATCACTGAGTCCACAGAGCAGACACCAGAGCTAAAAAAAAAACAAAGTGCCGGAGGAACTCAGCAGGTCAGGCAGCATCTGTGGAGGGAAATGGACGGTCGGCATTTTGGGTCAGGACCCTTCTTTTGTCTGAAGAAGAGTCCCAACCCCGAAACGTCGCCCTCCAGTTTCCTTCCCGCTGCTGCCTCGCAGCGCCAGGGACCCGGGTTCGATCCTGACCACGGGCGCTGTCTGTACGGAGTTTGCACGTTCTCCCCGTGACCCGCGTGGGTTTCCTCCGGGTGCTCCGGTTCCTACCCACACATCCCAAAGACGTGCGGATTTGTAGGGTCTCACCTCGAAACATCCTCCTCTCTATGATTTCCAGAGGTGCGAACTGTCCTGGTGAGTTACTCCACCACTTTGTATCTTTTTTTGTTGTTGCATTTAACCAGCATCTGCAGTTCCTTGTCTCTGGGTTCGCAGGTTAATTGGTCTTTGCAAATTGCCCCCCAAATGAGAAAGTGAGATAGCGTAGAACTAGTGCAAACGGGTGATCGATGGCCAGCGCGGACTCGATGGGCCGAAGGGCCTGTTTTCATTCTGTGTCTCTAAACCAAAAGCTCCTCTCTTCAACATCTAATCTTATCTCTGTGTCACTTTGCACAGAAGCTGAGTATTGTCATTATTTTCTGGTTCGGGTCTTTTGGCCTTCAATGCATCTCCACGTCATGACCATTGCCTTCTTTCTTCACCTTAGGTCATGGACTTCATAGGTTGTTGTTGAGTAGGCCCAACACACCACTGGCTGCCTTAACATACGATGAGCGTTTGACGGCACTGGGCCTGTACTCGCTGGAGTTTAGAAGGACGAGGGGGGGAACCTAATTGAAACGTACCGAATAATGTCAAGCAGCGGCAGAGGAGCGTGGGCCAGTAAGTCCTAGGTACAGCAATCTCCTGATAAAATGGAGAATGGACAAAGCAATCATATGTGTATGAAGGAACTGCAGATGCCAGTTTACACCGAAGGTAGACACAAAATCTATCACAAAGGCCTGGACAGAACGGATGTGGAGAGAATGATTCCACTGGTGGGAGAGTCTGACAATCGACAATAGACAATAGGTGCAGGAGGAGGCCATTCGGCCCTTCGAGCCAGCACCGCCATTCAATGTGATCATGGCTGATCATTCTCAATCAGTACCCCGTTCCTGCCTTTCTCCCCATACCCCCCTGACTCCGCTATCCTTAAGAGCTCTATCTAGCTCTCTCTTGAATGCATTCAGAGAATTGGCCTCCACTGCCCTCTGAGGCAGAGAGTTCCACAGATTCACAACTCTCTGACTGAAAAAGTTTTTTCCTCATCTCAGTTCTGTTCTGTAGAGCTGTTGTCTCTCAGCTCCAGAGACCCGGGTTCAATCCTGATCTCAGGTGCTGTAAACTAAACTAAACTAAACCAAACCAAACTAAATTAGTGAGTCAGAAAAAAACTGCAGAAGCTGTTGAAAATCGAAGGTGGACGCACAATGCTGGAGTAACTCAGCGGGACAGGCAGCATCTCGGGAGAGAAGGAATGGGCGACGTTTCGGGTCGAGACCCCTACTTTGGTCTGAAGAAGGGTCTCGACCCGAAACGTCGCCCGTTCCTTCTCTCCAGAGATGCTGCCTGACCCGTTGAGTTACTCCAGCATTTTGTGTCTACCTCTAAATGATTGAGTCCTTCACCCTCCCCAACCAGGCTGGCGCCCGCTGTGATTGTTTGTTCTGTTGTGTAAACCTGTCCATGGTTGGCAAGCAGCCATGTCAGGTTCCCGTGACCTGAATCTTCAGGGTTACATCACGCCAACACCAAGTCAAACCGCACCGAGGTCACTTTTGGCTCAGTTGATGGCACCCTCAGTGTCACGGTCAAAGGTTTACACCCCACACACAGGCCCCACGGGTATTTAGGACGGGTGGCAGTGCCGAGGGATCATCGGAGACCCTCACTCTTTCAGTTGACTTGACCGTTGCGTGGTGTGGGGGGGTTACGGTGAGACGTTCAGGAGAATGGGGGTTGAGATAGATCAGCCACGATTGAATGGCGGAGCAGACCTCACAGCTTAAGTCTGCTCCTATCGCTTATGGATCTTATAGAAACTTACAAAATTCTTAACGGGTTGGACAGGCTAGATGCGGGAAGATTGTTCCCGATGTTGGGGAAGTCCAGAACAAGGGGTCACAGTTTAAGGATAAGGGGGAAGTCTTTTAGGACCGAGATGCGGAGAAAAAAAATTCACACAGGGAGTGGTGAATCTGTGGAATTCTCCGCCACAGAAGGTAGTTGAGTCCAGTTCATTGGCTATATTTAAGAGGGAGTTAGATGTGGCCCTTGTGGCTAAAGGGATCAGGGGGTATGGAGAGAAGGCAGGTATGGGATACTGAGTTGGATGATCAGCCATGATCATATTGAATGGCGGTGCAGGCTCGAAGGGCCGAATGGCCTACTCCTGCACCTATTTTCTATGTTTCTATGTTTCTATGAACGTGAACTATTTTTAGTTTTAGTTTAGTTTAGAGATGCAGCGCGGAGACAGGCCCTTCGGCCCAACGAGTCCGCGCCGACCAGAGATCCCCGCACATTAACACTATCCTACACCCACTAGGGACAATTTTTACATTGACCGAACCAATTTACCTACGCACCTGCACGTCTTTGGAGCGTGGGAGGAAGCCGAAGATCTCGGAGAAAACCCACGCAGGTCACAGGGAGAACGTACAAACTCCGTACAGACAGCACCCGTAGTCGGGATCGAACTCGGGTCTCCGGCGCTGCATTCACTGTAAGGCAGCAACTCTACCGCTGCGCCACTGTGCCTTTTAGTCGCACTTTACTGGACTGTAGCCTGCACTAAACGTTATTCCCTTTATCCTGTATCTGTACATGGTGGACGGCTCGATTGTAATCGTGTACAGTCTTTCGTAAGATCATAAGCGCATAAGTGATAGGAGCTGAATTAGGCCATTCGGCCCATCAAGTCTACTCCGCCATTCAATCATGGCTGATCTATCTCTCCCTCCTAACCCAATTCTCCTGCCTTCACCCCATCACCCCTGACACCCGCACTAATCAAGAATCCATCTATCTCTGCCTTAAAAATATCCACTGACTTGGCCTCCACAGCCTTCTGTGGCAATGACTCCCACAGATTCACCACCCTCTGACTGGAGATTCCTCCTCATCTCCTTCCTAAAGGAACGTCCTACAATTCTGAGGCTGTGGCCTCTGGTCCTAGACTCTCCCACTAGTGGAAACATCCTCCCCACGTTTCAGCTGACTGGATAGCATGCAGCAATAAAGCTTTTCACCTGACAATAAACTCAACCAAACTGAGGGGGGTATGCTGCCTGCTAATGTCATATCTTCTACTCTTCTTTAGTTCAGTTTAGCAGCATGGAAACAGGCCCTTCAGCCCACCGAGTCCACACTGACCAAAACCGTTCGCAGTTTGTTATCCCATTTATTCAATAGACAATAGACAATAGACAATAGACAATAGGTGCAGGAGTAGGCCATTCAGCCCTTCGAGCCAGCACCGCCATTCAATGCGATCATGGCTGATCACTCTCAATCAGTACCCAGTTCTTGCCTTCTCCCCATACCCCCTCACTCCGCTATCCTTAAGAGCTCTATCCAGCTCTCTCTTGAAAGCATCCAACGAACTGGCCTCCACTGCCTTCTGAGGCAGAGAATTCCACACCTTCACCACTCTCTGACTGAAAAAGTTCTTCCTCATCTCCATTCTAAATGGCCTACCCCTTATTCTTAAACTGTGGCCCCTTGTTCTGGACTCCCCCAACATTGGGAACATGTTTCCTGCCCCTAATGTGTCCAATCCCCTAATTATCTTATATGTTTCAATAAGATCCCCCCTCATCCTTCTAAATTCCAGTGTATACAAGCCTAGTCGCTCCAGCCTTTCAACATACGACAGTCCCGCCATTCCGGGAATTAACCTAGTGAACCTACGCTGCACGCCCTCAATAGCAAGAATATCCTTCCTCAAATTTGGAGACCAGCACTCCCAGCACACTCCCAGCACACTCCCAGCACACTCCCAGCACACTCCCAGCACACTCCCAGCACACTCCCAGCACACTCAGGGATATTTACAGAGACCGATTTGCCTCAGCAGGTTCCCATTGATATTGATGACAAGTTTGTTGGACGATATATGTTATCACGCCGTGGGCAGAGATGGGACCTCAGCTTCCCATCTGCTTAGGACAACATAAGGGAGTAGTGGTAGAGTTGCTGCCTTACAGCACTTGCAGCACCGGAGACCCGGGTTCGATCCCGACTACGGGAGCTGTCTTCACGGAGTTTGTACGTTCTCCCCGTGACCTGCGTGGGTTTTCTCCGAGATCTTCGGTTTCCTCCCACGCTCCAAACACGTGGGTAAAATAAAGGATATTCTTGCTATTGAGGGCGTGCTGTGTGCACAGAGTTTGTACATACTTCCCATGACCTGCATGGGTTTTCCCCTGAGATCTCTGGTTTCAAGTGCAAATTGTCCCTCGTGTGTGTGGGATAATAGACAATAGACAATAGACAATACGTGCAGGAGGAGGCCATTCGGCCCTTCGAGCCAGCACCACCATTCAATGTGATCATGGCTGATCATTCTCAATCAGTACCCCGTTCCTGCCTTCTCCCCATACCCCCTGACTCCGCTATCCTTAAGAGCTCTATCTAGCTCTCTCTTGAATGCATTCAGAGAATTGGCCTCCACTGCCTTCTGAGGCAGAGAATTCCACAGATTCACAACTCTCTGACTGAAAAAGTTTTTCCTCATCCCCGTTCTAAATGGCCTACCCCTTATTCTTAAACTGTGGCCCCTTGTTCTGGACTCCCCCAACATTGGGAACATGTTTCCTGCCTCCAACGAGTCCAACCCCTTAATAATCTTATACGTTTCGATAAGATCCCCTCTCATCCTTCTAAATTCCAGTGTATACAAGCCTAGTCGCTCCAATCTTTCAACATACGACAGTCCCGCCATTCCGGATAATGTTAATATGCGGGGATCGCTGGTCGGTGTGGACTCGGTGGGTCAAAGGGCCTGTTTCTGCGCTGTGTCTCTAAACTAAACTAAACTAAACTAAAGGTGCAGGTGTGGAGGTTAACTGACCCTTTGTAAATTGCCCTGAGTATGTAGGGAGAGGATGTGAAAGTGGGTTAACATAGTGTGAAATGGTGATCGATGGTCAGCATGGATTCTGTGGGCCGAAGGGCCTGGCTCCATGCTGTGTCTTTCAATGAATAATGTGGGACAACTCAGATGTGAAAGGCAGTTGCTCCAGTGCTGGGTCTATTGATCAACAGCAAGACCGTTCTCAATACCATCACACCAACAACAACTTCGCAACACAAGAGTCGCTGGAATCTTGAGCCAAACAACAAACTGGCGGAGGAACTCAGTGGGTCAGGCAGCATCTGTGGAAGCAAATGGACAGACAACATTTCAGAAGACAGACACAAAAAGCTGGAGTAACTCAGCGGGACAGGCAGCATCTCTGGAGGGAAGGAACGGGTGACGTTTCGGGTCGAGACCCTTCTTCAGACTGGTTAGGGATAAGGGAAATGAGAGATATAGACGAAGATGTAGAGAGATAAAGAACAATGAATGAAAGATATGCCAAAAAGTAACGATGATAAAGGAAACAGGCCATTGTTAGCTGTTGATTGAGAATGATCAGCCATGATCACATTGAATGGCGGTGCTGGTTCGAAGGGCCGAATGGCCTCCTCCTGCACCTATTGTCTATTGTTTGTTGGGTAAAAGCGAGAAGCTAGTGCGATTTGATTGGGGGAGGGATAGAGAGAGAGAGGGAATGCCGGGGCTACTTGAAGTGAGAGAAACCAATATTCATACCACTGGGGTGTGAGCTGCCCAAGCGAAATATGAGGTGCGTTCCCTCCAATCTGTTCTGGGCCTCACTCTGACAATGGAGGAGGCCCAGGACAGAAAGGTCTGTGTGGGAACGGGGCTGGGAGTTAAAGTGTTTGGCAACTGGGAGATCTGGTATGTTCAGGCGGACTGAGCGAAGGTGCTTAGCGAAACAATCGCCCAGTCTATGTTTGGTCTTGCCGATGTATAAGAGCCAGTTCCTTCCCAGACAACATTCCAGGTCTGAAGAAGGCATTCAGATCACATCATTGCCTGTCGATTTCCCTCCACAGATGCTGCCTAACCCATTGAGCTCCACCAATGATCAGTTTTTTTTGCTTCTTCCTTCACTAGGGAACTATCAACTTCCTCCAATAGAGGCTCTTTGAACAGACGTGGAGCTATTAAAATGTACAACTCAGTGCCACGTCAGGAGATAGTCTAGAACATAGTCTGAGGAAGGGCCCAGACCAGAAACGTCACCTATCCATGTTCCCCAGTGATGCTGCCTGACCTGCTGAGTTACACCAGCACTTGGTGTTTATTTTGTAAACCAGCATCTGCAGTTCCTTGCGATTCCACATTAGGATACATTGGGACAAAAGCCTGAATTAAAAACTGGATGAGAAACATAGAAACATAGAAAATAGGTGCAGGAGGAGGCCATTTGGCCATTCTTTGTGATCATGGCTGATCATCCACAATCAGTAACCCGTGCCTGCCTTCTCCCCATATCCTTTGATTCCACTAGCCCCTAGAGCTGTATCTAACTCTCTTTTTAATTCATCCAGTGAATTGGCCTCCACTGCCTTCTGTGGCAGAGAATTCCACAAATTCTCTGCCTCAGAAGGCAGTGGAGGCCAATTCTCTGAATGCATTCAAGAGAGAGCTAGATAGAGCTCTTAAGGATAGCGGAGTCAGGGGGTATGGGGACAAGGCAGGAACGGGGTACTGATTAAAAATGATCAGCCATGATCACATTGAATGGTGGTGCTGGCTCGAAGGGCCGAATGGCCTGCTCCTGCACCTATTGTCTATTGTCTATTGTCTAAAATCACAACTGTCTGCGTGAAAATGTTTTTTCTCACCTCGGTTTTAAATGGCATCCCTTTTATTCTTAGACTGTGTGGCCCGTGGTTCTGGACTCCCCCAACATTGGGAACATTTTTCCTAGCTTGTCCAGTCCTTTTATAATTTTATACGTTTCTGTAAAATCCCCTCTCATCCTTCTAAATTCCAGTGAATACAAGCCCAGTCTTTCCAATCTTTCCTCATATGACAGTCCCGCCATCCCTGGGATTAACTTCGTGAACCTATGCTGCACTGCCTCAATAGCAAGGTCGTCCTTCCTCAAATTGGGAGACCAAAACTGCGCATAGTACTCCAGATGTGGTTTCACCAGGGCCCTGTACAACTGCAGAAGGACCTCTCTACTCCTTTCCTCAAATCCTCTCGTGATGAAGGCCAACATGCCATTAGCTTTCTTCACTGCCTGTTGTACCTAGATGGAGAGGGTTCAGGAGGGTGTCCTGGTCAACAGGCTGGCGGGACTAATGTACCAGGGACACGTTGGCCAGTGTGGTCAAGTTGGGCCGAGCGGCCTATTTCCACGCTGTGTGACTCTATGACTGTGAACGAGTGATCAAAAAAAAGACACAATGTACTGGAGCAACTCAGCGACTTAGGCAGCATCTCCAGAGAACATGGATAGGGACCCTTCTTCAGAACGAGTGATCAATGTTCGGAGTGGACTCCGTGGACCGTAAGGCCTGTTTCCAACTTTAAACTTAAACTAAAGGAGATTAAATTATGCAACCCTCTTTGAAATGCACCAATGATATTAAGTATAAATTAAAAGAGGCCAATTATATTTTGGAATTATAAGTAGAGCACAAAACCACTTTTTTTAAAAACCACACACACACTCGGCAAATGCAGTGGGAAGGAGAATAATGTGATATTTGAATATTAAAAGGAGATTGAAAGAAAATAGAACACCAGTATTTTGAGGCTTCAACTTTGCAAAGGCCAGGTCACCCTAACCCACATGTGCCCGACTTGCCAAGTGTGGCAGGGAGACATTGCAAATAAACTTTCAAAACAGGCAAGCCAAAGTCCCCTCGATATCACAGCAGCGCCAGGCCTCAAAGACCTTGGTGACCGGCGGACACTTTTGAAAGGAAGAGTTTCATATCTCTCCTCCTCCCACTCATTGACGCAGAGGGGAAGCCAAGGATCCAAGAGGACAGGGATTGGCGGCAAAGCAGACGGGACGTGGCCCAGTGAAGGCCGGGCGCTCGGTATAAAGGGGAAGGCAGCACTAGCCACCAGTCGCCTTGCTTGTCTACGACCATGAGGTGGATTACTCTCGCGCTCCTCGTTGGTTTTGTGGGTAAGTCCACCACGTCTTCACCTCCGGGTCTCGGAGACAAGAGAGGAAAAGGTTGATCCCAAGCTGGAGATGAGCGGTCCCAGTTATGTCCTAGCGAGTTCAGAACCAGGGGCCACACAGTCTTAGAATAAAGGGGAGGCCATTTAAAACTGAGGTGAGAAGGAACTTTTTCATCCAGAAAGTTGTGAATTTGTGGAATTCTCTGCCACAGAGGGCAGTGGAGGCCAAATCACTGGGTGGATTTAAGAGAGAGATTAATGGGTCACAAGAACCATCTCCTCAAGGAACATTTATCTTCCAGAGTTAGTGCAGGATATTCTGAAGGGCTTTGATAGAGGAGGTTGGGGCTGGAGTACCGTGTGCAGTTTTGGACTCCAAATTTGAGGAAGGATATCCTTGCTATTGAGGCAGTGCAGCGTAGGTTCACCAGGTTAATCCCCGGGATGGCGGGATTGTCATATGAGGAAAGATTGGAAAGACTGGGCTTGTATTCACTAGAGTTTAGAAGAATGAGAGGGGATCTTATAGAGACGTATAAAATTATGAAAGGACTGGACAGGCTAGATGCAGGAAAAATGTTCCCAATGTTGGGGGAGTCCAGAACCAGGGGCCACAGTCTAAGAAGAAAGCGGAGGCCATTTAAAACTGAGATGAGAAGGAACTTTTTCACCCAGAGAGTTGTGAATTTGTGGAATTCTCTGCCACAGAGGGCAGTGGAGGCCAAATCACTGGATGGATTTAAGAGAGAGTTATCATACATATCATCATATATCTACAGCCGGAAACAGGCCTTTTCGGCCCTCCAAGTCCGTGCCGCCCAGCGATCCCCGTACATTAACACTATCCTACACCCACTAGGGACAATTTTTACATTTACCCAGCCAATTAACCTACATACCTGTACGTCTTTGGAGTGTGGGAGGAAACCGAAGATCTCGGAGAAAACCCACGCAGGTCACGGGGAGAACGTACAAACTCCTTACAGTGCAGCACCCGTAGTCAGGATCGAACCTGTGTCTCCGGCGGTGCATTCGCTGTAAAGCAGCAACTCTACCGCTGCGCTACCGTGCCGCCCTAATTAGAGCTCTAGAGGCTAGTGGAATCAAGGGATATGGGGAGAAGGCAGGCACGGGTTATTGATTGTGGACGATCAGCCATGATCACAATGAATGGCGGTGCTGGCTCGAAGGGCCGAATGGCCTCCTCCTGCACCTATTTTCTATGTTTCTAAGTGGTGAAACGAGAATGAATTAATCGGTGTGCAGGATATTCTGAAGGGCTTTGACAGAGGAGGTTAGGGAAAGGTTTTAATAGAAACACCTGCTAGACCCACCTACACAAGAAAGACTGAGGACACAGTAATGTAGCTGGTACATCACAGAGCTGGAGACCCTGGTTCAATCCTAACCTTGGCCGTTGTCTGTGTGGAGATTGCAAGTTCTCCCGGTGGGTTTCCTCCGGATCTTCTGATTTGACAAAGACATGCACAATTATGGGTTGTGTAGAAAGGAACTGCAGATGCTGGTTTAGATATGAATCTCATTGTACCTCATTTGGTACACGTGACAATAAAAGACCTTTGAAAATCGAAGATAGGCACAAAATGCTGGAGTAACTCAACGGGAAAGGTAGCATCTCTGGAGAGAAGGAATGGGTGACGTTTCGGGTCGTCTCTCCAGAGATGCTGCCTATCCCACAAGTATATAAGAAAATAACTGCAGATGCTGGTACAAATCGATTTATTCACAAAATGCTGGAGTAACTCAGCAGGTCAGGCAGCATCTCGGGAGAGAAGGAATGGGTGACGTTTCGGGTCGAGACCCTTCTTCATCCCACAAGTATAGGTTGATTGGCTTGTGTGTGTAGATCTCTGGTAGAATCTGAGCAGAATTGATACAATACGGGGACAATCATTAACAGGGTTTAGATTAACATAGGATTTGCTGTTGATGGTTGGCGTACACTCGATGGGCCGAAGGGTCGTTTTCATGATGTTTCTCTCTATGCAGGTACTATCACAGTGTTTAAAAAACATTTGGACAGGTACATGATTAGGACATGGTTTAGACAGATATGGGCCAAACGCAGGCAGGTGGGACTACTATAGATGGGACATGTTAGATAGTACAGATGGGGCACTGGGTGGCAGTGTGGACTGCAAAGAGGATGTTATGAGGTTGCAGGGTGACTTGGACAGGTTGAGTGAGTGGGCAGATGCGTGGCAGATGCAGTATAATGTAGATAAATGTGAGGGTATCCAAATTGGCAGCAAAAACAAGGAGGCAGATTATTATCTCAATGGTGTCAGATTAGGTAAAGGGGAAGTGCAACGAGACCTGGGTGTCCTTGCACACCAGTCACTGAAAGTAAGTGTGCAGGTACAGCAGGTAGTGAAGAAAGCTAATGGCATGTTGGCTTTTATAACAAAAGGAGTTGAGTATAGGAGTAAAGAGGTCCTTCTACAGTTGTATAGGGCCCTAATGAGACCACGTCTGGAGTATTGTGTGCAGTTTAGGTCTCCTAATTTGAGGAAGGATATCCTTGCTATTGAGGCAGTGCAGCGAAGGTTCATAAGGTTAATCCCCGGGATGGCGGGACTGTCATATGAGGAAAGATTGGAAAGACTGGGCTTGTATTCACTGGAGTTTAGAAGGATGAGAGGGGATCTTATAGAGGCGTATAAAATTATAAAAGGACTGGACAAGCTAGATGCAGGAAAAATGTTCCCAATGTTGGGCGAGTCCAGAACCAGGGGCCACACAGTCTAAGAATAAAGGATTTAAAACCGAGGTGAGAAAAAACTTTTTCACCCAGAGAATTGTGAATTTGTGGAATTCTCTGCCACAGAAGGCAGTGGAGGCCAATTCACCGGATGAATTTAAAAGAGAGTTAGATAGAGCTCTAGGGGCCAGTGGAATCAGAGGATATGGGGAGAAGGCAGGCATGTTAGGAGGTTGCAGGATGAGTTGGACAGGTTGAGTGAGTGGGCAGATGCAGTTTAATGTAGACTGATTGTGGATGATCAGCCATGATCACAATGAATGGCGGTGCTGGTTCGAAGGGCCAAATGGCCTCCTCCTGCACCTATTTTCTATGGTTCTACGTTGGTCAACATGGGCAAGTTGGGCCAAAGGGTCTGTTTCCACACTATGTGACTGTATGACTCTATAACGCCAACTGCTCAAGTGAAATATTAAGCAAAAACAAAAAGAATTATGTTTGAAGATCATTTCATGAACCTACCACTCATTTAATGATTATTCTTGCTTTTTTTTAACCCTCCACAGGGAGCCAGCATGTCCATTATGGTGAGTGTTTATCCTCTTAAGATTGACAGTTTTTTAATCAAACCACAGATCCCGTCGATGGCTAAGCGATCATTGACTGCTTTCACTTGCAGAGCCCATTTTCAGTCCAAAGAAAACTTACCTCTACCATTACGAAGGGGTGGTGCTAACAGGCCTCCCAGAAGATGGTTTGGCCAAAGGAGGACTTAAGATCACCAGCAATGTGCAGATTAGTTCAATCGGTCACAAGAACCATCTCCTCAAGGTAAGGAACCTTTATCTTCCAGAGTTAGTTTAGTTTAGTTTAGTTTAGAGATACAGCGCGGAAACAGGCCCTTCAGCCCACCGGGTCTGGGTAAAGATTATTAAAGGGGTTGGAAAGATTATTAAGGGGTTGGACACGTTAGAGGCAGGAAACATGTTCCCAATGTTGGGGGAGTCCAGAACCAGGGGCCACAGTTTAAGAATAAGGGGTAGGCCATTTAGAACAGAGATGAGGAAAAACTTTTTCAGTCAGAGAGTTGTGCATCTGTGGAATTCTCTGCCTCAGAGGGCAGTGGAGGCCAATTCTCTGAATGCATTCAAGAGAGAGCTAGATAGAGCTCTTAAGGATAGCGGAGTCAGGGGATATGGGGAGAAAGCAGGAATGGGGTACTGATTGAGAATGATCAGCCATGATCACATTGAATGGCGGTGATGGCTTGCAGGGCCGAATGGCCTACTCCTGCACCTATTGTCTATTGTCTATTCTCTATTGTCTATTGGGTCCGCGCCGACCAGCGATCTCCGCACATTAACACTATCCTACACCCACTCGTGGGGCTTGGATCGGCCCGCTGCGGACCTTTCACCGTCCGGCACGGCCTGGAACGTGGCAACGACACCAGCCTGACCGCGGGGGAAGACGGCAGGGGAAGAGAAAAGACATTCTGGCCTTCCGTCACAGTGAGGAGGGGACTGGAGGAGACTCACTGTGATGGATGTTTCTTTTTGTTTGATTGTGCGTGTTATTGCTTATTTTGTATTGCCCTTGTTGTTGGACTGTGGGTAATCTTTCATTTCACTGCACATTTATGTGTATGTGACAAATAAACTTGACTTGACTAGGAACCATTTTTACATTTACCAAGCCAATTAACCTGCATACCTGCACGTCTTTGGAGAGTGGGAGGAAACCGAAGATCTCGGAGAAAACCCACGCAGGTCACGGGGAGAACGTACAAACTCCGTGCAGACAGCGCCCGTAGTCAGGATCGAACCTGGGTCTCTGGCGCTGCATTTGCTGTATGGCAGCCACTCTAACGCTGCGCCACCGTGACCGCCCATTAGATTTAGCTCTTGGGGCTAACGGAGTCAAGTGATATGGGGAGAAAGCAGGAACGGGGTACTGATTTTGGATGATCAGCCATGATCATATTGAATGGCGGTACTGGCTCGAAGGGCCAAATGGCCTACTCCTGCACCTATTTTCTATGTTACTATGGTTCTATGTTTCTATGTTTCCAGGAGGGCCGCCATCCAATGTGATTTAAGTTACCCCAGCATTGGAAAGTATACTTTCTGATCGTTTCGTTTAGTTTAGAGATACTGCGCAAACAGGTCCTTTGGCCCACCGAGTCCGTGCCGACCAGCGAACATCCCTTACACTAACAGTATCAAATCGGGTCACATAATCAGGCAGCCGTGACATGGTTTCCAATGTGATTTTGGGAGGGGCGGCACGGTGGCGCAGCGGTAGAGTTGCTGCCTTACAGCGTCAGAGAACCAGGTTCGATCCCGACTACGGGTGCTTGTCTGTATGGAGTTTGTACGTTCTCCCCGTGACCTGCGCGGGTTTTCTGCGGGTGCTCAGGTTTCCTCCCACACTCCAAAGACGTATAGGTTTGTAGGCCAATTAGCCTTGATAAAAATTGTAAATTGTCCCTAGTATGTGTAGGATAGTGCTAGTGTGCGGGGATCGCTGGGCGGCGCGGACTCAGTGGACTGAAGGGCCACGTTCGAGCTAGATAGAGGAGATAGAGCTCTTAAGGATAGCAGATTCAGGGGGTTTGGGGAGAAGGCAGGAACGGGGTACTATAGACAATAGACAATAGGTGCAGGAGTAGGCCATTCAGCCCTTCGAGCCAGCACCGCCATTCAATGCGATCATGGCTGATCACTCTCAATCAGTACCCCGTTCCTGCCTTCTCCCCATACCCCCTCACTCCGCTATCCTTAAGAGCTCTATCCAGCTCTCTCTTGAAAGCATCCAACGAATTGGCCTCCACTGCCTTCTGAGGCAGAGAATTCCACACCTTCACCACTCTCTGACTGAAAAAGTTCTTCCTCATCTCCGTTCTAAATGGCCTACCCCTTATTCTTAAATTGTGGCCCCTTGTTCTGGACTCCCCCAACATTGGGAACATGTTTCCTGCCTCTAATGTGTCCAATCCCCTAATTATCTTATATGTTTCAATAAGATCCCCCCTCATCCTTACAAGCCTAATTGCTCCAGCCTTTCAACATACGACAGTCCCGCCATTCCGGGAATTAACCTTGTGAACCTACGCTGCACGCCCTCAATAGCAAGAATATCCTTCCTCAAATTTGGAGACCAAAACTGCACACAGTACTCCAGGTGCGGTCTCACCAGGGCCTGGTACAACTGTAGAAGGACCTCTTTGCTCCTATATTCAACTCCTCTTGTTATGAAGGCCAACATTCCATTGGCTTTCTTCACTGCCTGCTGTACCTGCATGCTTCCTTTCAGTGACTGATGCACTAGGACACCCAGATCTCGTTGAACATCCCCTCTTCCTAACTTGACACCATTCAGATAATAATCTGCCTTTCTATTCTTACTTCCAAAGTGAATAACCTCACACTTATCTACATTAAACTGCATCTGCCATGTATCCGCCCACTCACACAACCTGTCCAAGTCACCCTGCAGCCTTATTGCATCTTCCTCACAATTCACACTACCCCCCAGCTTAGTATCATCTGCAAATTTGCTAATGGTACTTTTAATCCCTTCATCTAAGTCATTAATGTATATCGTAAATAGCTGGGGTCCCAGCACCAAACCTTGCGGTACCCCACTGGTCACTGCCTGCCATTCCGAAAGGGACCCATTTATCCCCACTCTTTGCTTTCTGTCTGTCAACCAATTTTCTATCCATGTCAGTACCCTACCCCCAATACCATGTGCTCTAATTTTGCCAACTAATCTCCTATGTGGGACCTTGTCGAAGGCTTTCTGAAAGTCGAGGTACACCACATCCACTGACCCTCCCCTGTCAATTTTCCTAGTTACATCCTCAAAAAATTCCAGTAGATTTGTCAAGCATGATTTCCCCTTCGTAAATCCATGCTGACTCGGAATGATCCTGTTAATGCTATCCAAATGCTCAGCAATTTCGTCTTTTATAATTGACTCCAGTATCTTCCCCACCACTGATGTCAGACTAACTGGTCTATAATTACCCGTTTTCTCTCTCCCTCCTTTCTTAAAAAGTGGGATAACATTTGCTATCCTCCAATCCACAGGAACTGATCCTGAATCTATAGAACATTGAAAAATGATCTCCAATGCTTCCACTATTTCTAGAGCCACCTCCTTAAGTACCCTGGGATGCAGACCATCAGGCCCTGGGGATTTATCAGCCTTCAGTCCCATCAGTTTACCCAAAACCATTTCCTGCCTAATGTGGATTTCCTTCAGTTCCTCCATCACCCTAGGTTATCCGGCCCCTAGAACATTTGGGAGATTGTGTGTATCTTCCTCAGTGAAGACAGATCCAAAGTAACGGTTTAACTCGTCTGCCATTTCTTTGTTCCCCATAATAAATTCCCCTGCTTCTGTCTTCAAGGGACCCACATTTGCCTTGACTATTTTTTTCCTCTTCACGTACCTAAAAAAACTTTTGCTATCCTCCTTTATATTATTGGCTAGTTTACCCTCGTACCTCATCTTTTCTCCCCGTATTGCCTTTTTAGTTAACTTTTGTTGCTCTTTAAAAGAGTCCCAATCCTCTGTCTTCCCACTCTTCTTTGCTATGTTATACTTCCTCTCCTTAATTTTTATGCTGTCCTTGACTTCCCTTGTTAGCCACAGGTGTCTCTTACTCCCCTTAGAGTCTTTCCGCCTCTTTGGGATAAATTGATCCTGCAACCTCTGCATTATTCCCAGGAATACCTGCCATTGCTGTTCTACCGTTTTCCCTGCTAGGGCCTCCTTCCAGTCAATTTTGGCCAGCTCCTGCCTCATGCCTCTGTAATCCCCTTTGCTATACTGTAATACTGACACTTCCGATTTTCCCTTCTGCCTTTCCATTTGCAGAGTAAAACTTATCATGTTGTGATCACTGCCTCCTAATGGCTCTTTTACCTCGAGTCCCCTTATCAGATCAGGATCATTACACAACACTAAATCCAGAATTGCCTTCTCCCTGGTAGGCTCCAGTACAAGCTGTTCTAAGAATCCATCTCGAAGGCACTCTACAAACTCTCTTTCCTGGGGTCCATTTCCAACCTGATTTTCCCAGTCTACCTGTATGTTGAAATCTCCCATAACCACCGTAGCATTACATTTGTGACATGCCAATTTTATCTCCTGATTCAACTTGCACCCTATGTCGAGGCTACTGTTTGGGGGCCTATAGATAACTCCCATTAGGGTCTTTTTACCCTTACAATTTCTCATTTCTATCCATACTGATTCAACATCTCCTGATTCTATGTCACCCCTTGCAAGGGAATGAATATCATTCCTTACCAGCAGAGCAACCCCACCCCCTCTTCCCACCTGTCTGTCTTTTCTATACGTTGTGTACCCCTGAATATTCATTTCCCAGCCCTGGTCCTCTTGTAGCCATGTCTCAGTGATCCCTACAACATCATACTTGCCCATGACTAACTGAGCCTCAAGCTCATCCACTTTATTTTTTATACTACGCGCATTTAAGTACAACACTTTAACTTCTGTATTTACCTCCCCTCTCACATCGGTCACAAATGGCCCTGCCCTTAATCTCTTTTCCCCTCTAGAACTTCTGTTCCCATTCTTCCGAGAGTCTTTTGCAATATCTCCTGTATTCCCTTTAACCTCATCTTCATATTCACAATTTGTCAACCCCTCCCCCCCACTACTTAGTTTAAAGCCACAGGTGTCACACTAGCAAACCTGCCTGCCAGAATGTTTGTCCCCCTGCTGTTAAGATGTAACCCGTCCCTTTTGTACAAGTCAGCCCTAGCCCAGAAGAGATCCCAGTGGTCCAGAAATCTAAATCCCTGCTCTCTGCACCAGCCCCTCAGCCATAAATTCATACCCTCTATCTCTCTGTTCCTGGCCTCACCAGCACGAGGTACCGGTAGCAGTCCAGAGATAACCACCTTCGACGTCCTACTTCTCAGTCTTTTTCCTAACTCTCTAAACTCCCGCTGTAGCACCTCCTTCCTCTTCCGCCCGACGTCATTCGTGCCCACGTGCACAACGACTTCAGGTTGATCGCCTTCCCTCACTAGGATTTTCTGAAGCCGGTCCATGATGTGCTGAACCCTGGCACCAGGGAGGCAACAGACCATCCTCAAGTCCCTCCTGCTGCCACAGAATCTTCTGTCCGTCCCTCGGACGATGGAGTCACCCACCACTACGGCTCTTCCTGACTTCGGTCTCCCCTGTCGAGTATCCTTGCCAACAGGTCCGCCACTCGGACTGGAAACGTCTTCTGCCCCGACAGTTTCCAAGAGGGTATACCTATTTGCAATAGGCACAGCCACTGGGGTCTCCTGTAGTCCACGTCCACGTCCACACCCCCCTGAAACAGTCCCCCACCTTCGCTCGACCTGGACCCTTGGCGTGACGGCCTCACAATAGGTCCTGTCGAGGAAACTCTCGCATTCCCGGATGGCCCTGAGGTCACCCAACTGCCTCTCCAACTCCACCACACGTCCATTCAGGAGCTGCACCTGGACACAGTTCTTGCAGGTGTAGCTCCCAGAAGCTCCAGCGACGTCCCTATCTTCCCACATCCTGCAGGAAACACACTGCACCAACTTTTCCGCCATTACTTTGTGTCTATAAACAGTTCAGGCTTAAAACAATTGTAACCTCCTCACCTCAGCCTCCTCGCCGAAGACTCGCAGCCAAAGACTCGGAGGCAGATCTGATTGAGAATGATCAGCCATGATCACATTGAATGGCGGTGCTGGCTCAAAGGGCCATATGGCCTCCTCCTGCACCTATTGTCTATTGCCTATTGTCTATTTCCGCTCTGTATCTCTAAACTAAACTAAACTAAATCAGGTGCTGTTCCTCCATTTTGCATGTTGCCTCACTCTGACAGTGATGGAGACCTGGGACAGAAAGGTCAGTGTGGGAATGGGAAAGGGAGTTGAAGTGTTTGGCAACCGGGAGATCACGTAGGCCAAGGCAGACTGAGCGTGGGTGTTCAGCAAAACGATATGTTTCCAAGTCAAGATGGGGCAGGACTATCGTCTTAATTTAATCAAAGACCTGTTGAAAAGAGATAACTCAAAACTCTTTTTTTAATTAAACGGTGGCGCAGCGGTAGAATCGCTGCCTCACAACGCCAGAGATCCGGGTTCGATCCCGACTACTGGTGCTGTCTGTTCGGAGTTTGTACGTTCTCCCCGTGACCTGCGTGGGTTTTCTCCAGGATCTCCGGTTTCCTCCCACACTCCAAAGACGTGCAGGTTTGTACGTTGATTGGCTTGATATAAATGTAAAATTGTCCCGAGTGTGCGTAGTGTTAGTGTGCAGTGAACGCAGGTCGGTACGGACTAGATGGGCCGAAAGGCCAGTTTCCGCGCTATATCTCTAAACTAAGCTAAACTAGATCAGGTGCTGTTCCTCCAATTTGCATGTGGCCTCACTCTGACAGTGGAGGGGGCCCAGGACAGAAAGGTCAGTGTGGGTAGACACAAAATGCTGGAACAACTCAGCGCGTCAGGCAGCATCACAGGAGAGAAGGATTGGGTGACATTTCGAGTCGAGAATGGGAAGGGGAGTTAAAATGTTTGGAGATCCTGGGAGATCGTGTAGGCCAAGGCGGACTGAGCATAGGTGTGCAGCGAAACGATATGTTTCCAAGTCTGAAGAAGGGTCTCGACCCGAAATGTCACGTATTCCTTCTCTCCGGAGATGCTGCCTGACCCACTGAGTTTCTCCAGCATTTTAGACAATAGACAATAGACAATAGGTGCAGGAGGAGGCCATTCGGCCCTTCGAGCCAGCACCGCCATTCAATGTGATCATGGCTGATCATTCTCAATCAGTACCCCGTTCCTGCCTTCTCCCCATACCCCCTGACTCCGCTATCCTTAAGAGCTCTATCTAGCTCGCTCTTGAATGTATTCAGAGAATTGGCCTCCACTGCCTTCTGAGGCAGAGAATTCCACAGATTCACAACTCTCTGACTGAAAAGGTTTTTCCTCATCTCAGTTCTAAATGGCCTACCCCTTATTCTTAAACTGTGGCCCCTTGTTCTGGACTCCCCCAACATTGGGAAATCCTCTCATCCTTCTAAATTCCAGTGTATACAAGCCTAGTCGCTCCAATCTTTGCGTCTATCTTCTGTCAAAATGGGGCAGGACTATCATCTATTGTACTCAATGACCTGTTGAAAAGAGGTAATTCAATGCTCGATGTTGACCGAATGTACATTTTTAAAAAATATATATATATATTATTCTTTTCTATCTTCAAGATCATCTCACCTCAAATCCTTGAGTACAGCGGGATCTGGCCGTCCGAGGGGTTTCTTCCAGCTCGGAAACTGACCCGGATGCTGAGCGCTCAGTTGGTCCAGCCCGTGGTCTTCGAGTACACTCGGGGGCGAGTCGGCAACCTGTTCGCCCCTCCCGACGTCCCCGAAAACATCCTCAACATCCACCGATCCATCCTGAACATCCTGCAGATCAGCATCAAGAAGAACCAGAATATCTACGAGCTGCAAGAGGTACAGAACCTCTGTCTTCTCATTGCGAACCCTCGCAGGGTTTTGTGCATGCGCGTCTGGTCGCCCCGCGACAGGAGAGACGTGCAGGCTTTGGAGAGGGTGTCGAGGAGGTTTACCAGAATACAAAGTGCTGGAGTGGATCAATATTTATACCCATGATATCAATATTGATTTCTCCAACTTCAAATAACCCCTGCATTCCCTCTCTCTCTCCCTCCACCTATGGAATTCATTGCCACAGAAGTCAAGTCAAGTGAAGTCAAGTCAATTTTATTTTGTATAGCACATTTAAAAACAACCCACGTTGACCAAAGTGCTGTACATCAGTTCAGGTGCTAAGAACGAACATACAATGGCACACAAACATAACAGCACATACATAAACAGTTCACAGCGCCCCCTCAGAGGGCCTCGAACGCTAGGGAGTAGAAGTAGGTTTTGAGCCTGGACTTAAAGGAGTTGATGGAGGGGGCAGTTCTGATGGGGAGAGTGATGCTGTTCCGGAGTCTCGGAGCTGCAACCGCAAAAGCGCGGTCACCCCTGAGCTTAAGCCTAGACCGCGGGATAGTGAGTAGCCCCAAGTCGGCCGACCTGAGGGACCTGGAGATAGAGTGGTGGGTTAGAAGATTTTTGATATAGGGGGGGCAAGCCCATTTAGGGCTTTGTATGTGAATAAGATGAGCTTGAAGTTGATTCTGTACCGTACTGGGAGCCAGTGGAGAGAGGCCAGAATCGGGGTGATGTGGTCCCTTTTACGGGTACCCGCCAGGAGTCTCGCTGCGGAGTTTTGGACCAATTGCAGGCGGGACAGGGATGATTGGCTGATCCCAGTGTATAGGGAGTTGCAGTAGTCTAATCTCCTATCTTTGAGAAGGCTGTGGAGGCCAAGTCAATGGACATATTCAAAGCAGAGGTAGATAGATTCTTGATTACTACTGGTGTCAGAGGTTACTAGACCAAGTGGACCCGTTGAGCCAAAACCTCTCCTGCATTGGTGAAGCACCCTCTCCTCCCCTCCCCCCCTCCCCCCTTACCCCAATCCCTCCTCCCTCCCCTCCCCATCCCCCTCCCATCCCCCCTTCCCCTCCCCCCCACTCCATCCCCCTCACCCCCTTTATCCTCCCTCCTCCCCCCTCCCTCCATCCTCCCCCCTCCCTCCCTCCACCCCCCTCCCCCCTTCCTCCCTAAGAGATAGATTTAAACTTTAAAATGTGAATAACTTTTAAAATATAACACCGATTTCAATGAAACTTCTTCCATTAGCACCAAAGGGACGACGGTGAGTAAGGTGGGCCTAAAATTGTCGCGCTATCGTGTACCGTTTTGGCTGTAGTTTAGGAACAAACGAACGAACAAACAAGAGTTTTAGTATATAGATAGATGGGGAGAATGCAGGAGAACGGGGTTAGGAGGGAGAGATAGATTAGCCATGATTGAATGGTAGAGTAGACTTGATGGGCCGAATGGCCTATTTCTGCTCCTATCACTTATGACCTTATCCCTCCCCCACCCAAGTCGCACCAGCTTCTCATTCTCACCTAGTAAACTGTGAACAATGGCCCGTTTCCTTTATCATCGTCACTTTTTTGCCTATCTTTCATTCATTTGTTCTATATGTCTCTGCATCACCGTCTATATCCCCCGTTTCTCTTTCCCCCCCGACTCTCAGCCTGAAGAAGGGTCTCGACCTGAAACGTCACCAATTCCTTCTCTCCAGAGATGCTGCCTGACCCGCTGAGTTACTCCAGCATTTTGTGTCTACCTTCGATTTAAACCAGCATCTGCAGTTTTATTTCCCACGAAATAAAAATAGATGCAGGAGTGTACAAAATCATGAGAGGAACAGATCGGGTAGGTGCACAGAGTCTTTTACCCAGAGTAGGGGAATCGAGGACCAGAGGACATAGGTTCAAGGTGATGGGGAAAAGATTTAATAGGAATCCGAGGGGTAACTTTTTCACACAGAGGGTGGTGGGTTTATGGAACAAACTGCCAGAGGAGGTAGTTGAGGCTGGGATTATCCCATGGTTTAAGAAACAGTTAGACAGGTACATGGACAGGACAGGTTTGGAGGGATATGGACCAAGCGCAGGCAAGTGGGACTAGGGTAGCTTGGACATTGATGGCCGGTGTGGGTAAGTTGGGCCGAAGGGCCTGTTTCCACATTGGATCACTCTATGACTCTATGACTCTATGAGTAGGCAATTCGGCCCTTCGATCCAGCACCGCCATTCAATATGATCATGGCTGATCATCTAAAATCAGTACCCCGTCATTCATTCATTCATTGTGAGGGGCTTGCGCCAGTTTGACTGCCATAGCTATAGACTTATGCCTTAGAGTTTCGGGGATTACACGTTCACAAGTTATAGGAGTAGAATTAGGCCATTCGGCCCATCGAGTACTCTCCGCCACTCAATCGTGGCTGATCTCTGCCTCCTAACCCCATTCTCCTGCCTCCTCCCCGTTACCCTCGACACCCGTTCTAATCAAGAATTTGTCTATCTCTGCCTTAAAAATATCCACCGACTTGGCCTCCACAGCCCTCTGTGGCGATGAGTTCCACAGATTAACTACCGTCTGTCCTCCTCACCTCCTTTCTAAAAGAGCGCCTTTATAATTCTGAGGCTGTGCCCTCTGGTCCTAGACTCTCCCACTAGTGGAAATAGTCTCTCCACATCCACTCTATCCAGGCCTTTCATTATTCGGTAAGTTTCAATGAGGTCCCCCCCTCAACCTTCTAAACTCCAGCGAGTACAGGCCCAGTGCTGACAAACGCTCACCATATGCTAGCCCACTCACCCCTGGGATCTTTCTTGCAAACCTTATACAAGGCGCCAGCGTAGGTTTATTAGGTTAATTCCCGGAATGGCAGGACTGTCATATGTTGAAAGACAGGAGCGACTAGGCTTGTATACACTGGAATTTAGCAGGATGAGAGGGGATCTTATCGAAACATATAAGATTATTAAGGGGTTGGACACGTTAGAGGCAGGAAACATGTTCCCAATGTTGGGGGAGTCCAGAACCAAGGGCCACAGTTTAAGAATAAGGGGTAGGCCATTTAGAACTGAGATGAGGAAAAACTTTTTCAGTCAGAGAGTTGTGAATTTGGGGAATGCTCTGCCTCAGTGGAGGCCAATTCTCTGAATGCATTCAAGAGAGAGCTAGATAGAGCTCTTAAGGATAGCGGAGTCAGGGGGTATGGGGAAAAGGCAGGAACGGGGTACTGATTGAGAATGATCAGCCATGATCACATTGAATGGCGGTGCTGGCTCGAAGGGCCGAATGGCCTCCTCCTGCACCTATTGTCTATTGTCTATTGTCTATTAACGCGCTGGTTGAATGACTTTCCACCTGTTATATTGACCAACTGTTTGTGATGCCTAGAGTGGATTGGAAGGAGTCTGTCACGCCAGCTACACCATCCAGGAGGACAAGAAGATCAGACAAATCACCGTCACCAAGGCCAAGGATCTGGACAACTGTCAGGAAAAGATCTCGGAGACAAAAGGCAGTGAATTCTCCCAGCAGTGCGACACCTGCCAACAGGTAAGTGCATCAGTCTGAAGAAGGGTCTCGACCCGAAACGTCACCCATTCCTTCTCTCCCGAGATGCTGCCTGACCTGCTGAGTTACTCCAGCATTTTGTGAATAAATCGATTTGTACCAGCATCTGCAGTTATTTCCTTATACTACAGGTAAGTGCATAGATTGCATCCTTGCTGGAGAGCATGGGGGCGGTCACGGTGGCGCAGCGGTAGAGTTGCCGCCTTACAGCGAATGCAGCGCCGGAGACCCGGGTTCCATCCCGACTACGGGCGCCGTCTGTACGGAGTTTGTACTTTCTCCCCTCCGCGACCTGCGTGGGTTTTCTCCGAGATCTTCAGTTTCCTCCCACACTCCAAAGACGTGCAGGTATTTGGCTTGGTATAAATGTTAAAAGTGTCCATAGTGGGTGTAGGATAGGGTCAATGTGCAGGGATCGCTGGTCGGCGTGGACTTGGTAGGCCAATCTAAACTAAACTCTGAGGGTCAGGTAAACATTGAGCAAAACGCAAAGTCATCAGGTCATAAGGAATAGGAGTAGAATTAGGCCATTCGGCCCATCAAGCCTACTCAATCCGCCATTCAATCATGGCTGATCTGTCTCTCCCTCCTAACCCCATTCTCCTGCCTTCTCCCCATAACCGCTGACACCGGTGCTAATCAAGAATCTACTTGTATCTGCCTTAAAAATATCCACTGACTTGGCCTCCACTGCCTTCTGTGACAAATAATTCCACACATTCGCCACCCTCTGACTAAAGTGCTGGAGGAACTCAGTGGGTCTGAGGAAGGATCTCGACCTAAACCCTCACTGGTCCATTCCCTTCACAAGTGCTGTTCCTCCAACACTTTGCTTCTTTGTACATTCGGTACATTCAACAGAACACAAATCTTAACTCCAAGAAGTCTTACTGCTATTTTCAATCACGGGTATCAGGGGTTATGGAGCGAAGGCAGGAGAATGGGGTTGTGAGAGAAAGATAGAAACATAAAAATATAGAAACATAGAAAATAGGTGCAGCAGGAGGCCATTCGGCCCTTCGAGCCAGCACCGCCTTTCATTGTGATCATGGCTGCTCGTCCACAATCAATAACCCGTGATTGAGAATGATCAGCCATGATCACATTGAATGGCGGTGCTGACTCGAAGGGCCGAATGGCCTCCTCCTGCACCTATTGTCTATTGTCTATTGCCTATTGCCTGCCTTCTCCCCATATCCCTTGATTCTGCTAGCCCCTAGAGCTCTATCTAACTCTCTCTTAAATCCATCCAGTGGCTTCCATTGCCCTCTGTGGCAGAGAATTCCACAAATTCACAACTCTCCGGGTGAGAAACTTCCTTCTCACCTCAGTTTTAAATGGCCTCCCCTTTATTCTTAGACTGTGTGGCCCCTGGTTCTGGACTCCCCCAACATTGGGACCATTTTTCCTGCATCTAGCTTGTTCAGTCCTTTTATAATTTTATACATCTCTATAAGATCCCCTCTCATCCTTCTAAACTCCAGAAGATGGATCAACCACGCTTCTGCTCCGATCGCTTATGAACTTATGAACTTACAAAGCACTTTAGCGAGACTACAAAAGGACACATGAGGAACTCAGCAGGTCAGGCAGCCATGGGTAGATGTCACTTAGGGGGTCGGGACCCTTCTTCAGAGTCTGATTAATTGCCCTCTATTGGCGGAAGGTTGCCTGGGGTCCTACACTGTCTCATGACACAAGGACACCGTAAAACTGCCAGAGGCGGCACGGTGGCGCAGCAGTAGAGTTACTGCCTTACACCACTTACAGCGCCAGAGACCCGGGTTCGATCCCGACTACGGGCGCTGTCTTTACGAAGTTTGCACGTTCTCCCCGTGACCTGCGTGGGTTTTCTCCGAGGTCTTCGGTTTCCTCCCACACTCCAAAGGCGTGCAGGTTTGTAGGTTTGCTTGGCTTGGTGGAAATGTAAATTGTCCCGATTGTGCGTAGGATAGTGTTAGTGCGCGGGGATCGCCGGTCGGCGCGGACACGGTGGGCCGAAGGGCCTGTTTCCGCGCTGTATCTCTGAACTAAACTAAACTAAAGACCACGTGGGCAGAGAGCGAGGGAGAAATCTAAGAGAAGCTAAAGTCAATCACCTTCTGTCTCTTCTCATGTAGAAAGGCAAGAATCTCCGGAGCGTTTCCACATACACCTACGTTTTGAAGGATGTGGGCGGGGGAGCAGAGATATCTGAGGTTGTCAGCCAGGAGACCCATCAGTTCACGCCATTTAATGAATTGGATGGCGCTGCCAGCACCGAATCAAGGTAAACAGAAAGAGGGGATTCTCCTGGTGTAGTCTTTCACCCAGTGTGGGGGAATCGGGAACCAGAAGACATCGGTTTAAGACGAGGGAGGGGAAAGATTTAATAAGAACCTGAGAGGCGACCTTTTTACATCGTCTCTACATCGGCGAGACCAAGAGCAGGCTCGGCGATCGTTTCGCTGAACACCTCCGCTCAGTCCGTCTTCACCTACTTGATCTCCCGGTGGCTCAGCACTTCAACTCCCCCTCCCACTCCCAGTCTGACCTTTCTGTCCTGGGCCTCCTCCATTGTCAGAGTGAGGCCCAACGCAAATTGGAGGAACGGCACCTCATATTTCGCTTGGGCAGCTTACATAGAAACATAGAAAATAGGTGCAGGAGTAGGCCATTAGGCCCTTCGAGCCTGCACCGCCATTCAATATGATCATGGCTGATCATCCAGCTCAGTAACCTGTACCTGCCTTCTCTCCATACCCCCTGATCCCTTTAGCCACAAGGGCCACATCGAACTCCCTCTTAAATATAGCCAATGAACTGGCCTCAACTACCTTCTGTGGCAGAGAATTCCACAGACTCACCACTCTCTGTGTGAAGAAATGTTTTCTCATCTCGGTCCTAAAAGACTTCCCCCTTATCCTTAAGCTGTGACCCCTGGTTCTGGACTCCAACATCGGGAACAATCTTCCCGCATCTAGCCTCTCCAACCCCTTAAGAATTTTATATGTTTCTATAAGATCCCCCCTCAGTCTTCTAAATTCCAGCGAGTATAAGCCTAGTCTATCCAGTCTTTCTTCATATGAAAGCTTACACCCCAGCGGTATGAACGTTGACTTCTCTAACTTCAGATAGTCCCTGCTTTCCCTCTCTCTCCATCCCCTCCCCCTTCCCAGTCTATCTTTGTCCCGCCCCCTCCCCCGACATCAGTCTGAAGGTGGGTCTCGACCCGAAACGTCGCCCATTCCTTCCCTCCCGAGATGCTGCCTGACCCGCTGAGTTACTCCAGTATTTTATGTCTACCCCTTATACCTACATGTCCAGCGGGCTTTCTACAGTGACTGGAGACACCAGGAAGTTGCAATCTGCAGAATGTTCTCAGTTAAGTCATCGATTTCTCTCTCTCTCTCTCTCGGAATATCGCGTGTTCTCACTTCGATGGTTGCCTTTGGTTTTGGAAACAGGCAGCATCTGTACTTGTTGGAATGCAAAGACCAGACCCATCCCACGCCTGAAAACCCCATGGAGAAGCGCGCGGGCCTGAGATATCAGTTCTCCAACGAACTGTCGCAAATCCCGACGCAGTTGGTCAAGACCTCAGACAACGACACCAAGGTATGTGGGATTTTTTTAGATTTAGAGATACAGCGCGGAAACAGGCCCTTCGGCCCACCGAGTCCGCGCCGCCCAGCGATCCCCGCACATTAACACTATCCTACACACTAGGGACAATTTTTACATTTACCCAGTCAATTAACCTACATACCTGCACGTCTTTGGAGTGTGGGAGGAAACCGAAGATCTCGGAGAAAACCCACGCAGGTCACGGGGAGAACGTACAAACTCCGTACAGACGGCGCCCGTAGTCAGGATCGAACCTGAGTCTCCGGCGCTGCATTCGCTGTAAGGCAGCAACTCTACCGCTGCGCCACCGTGCCGATTGTAGCAGAGAGGGAAGGGAAATCTCCACTTTCTTCACCAAAATGGTTTGGCCTTGCATAAACCCCCCCCCCCCCCCCACCCCTTCCATTGACTCCATCTACACCTCACGCTGCCTCGGCAAGGCCAGCAGCATAATCAAGGACCAGTCGCACCCCGGTCACTCCCTCTTCTCCCCTCTCCCATCGGGCAAGAGGTACAGAAGTGCAAAAACGCACACCTCCAGATTCAGGGACAGTTTCTTCCCAGCTGTTATCAAACAACTGAACCATCCTCTCAACTAGAGAGCGGTCCTGACCCACCATCTACCTCATTGGAGACCCTCAGATTACCTTTATCAGACGTTACTGGACTTTATCTTGCACTAAACATTATTAGTCATTCCCTCTTCTCCCCTCTCCCAGTCGGGCAAGAGATATAGATGTGTGAAAACGAACACCTCATGTATCTGTACACTGTAAACAGCTAGATTGTAATCATGTATTGTCTTTCCGCTGACTGGTTAGCACGCAACAAAAGCTTTTCACTGTACCTCGGTACATGTGACAATAAACTAAACTGATAACTGGTAATGGAGATCCCTGTCTCTCATTATAGACAATAGACAATAGGTGCAGGAGGAGGCCATTCGACCCTTCGAGCCAGCACCGCCATTCAATGTGATCATGGCTGATCATTCTCAATCAGTACCCCGTTCCTGCCTTCTCCCCATACCCCCTGACTCCGCTATCCTTAAGAGCTCTATCTAGCTCTCTCTTGAATGCATTCAGAGAATTGGCCTCCATTGCTTTCTGAGGCAGAGAATTCCACAGATTTACAACTCTCCGACTGAAAAAGTTTTTCCTCGTCTCCGTTCTAAATGGCCTACCCCTTATTCTTAAGCAGTGGCTCCTGGTTCTGGACTCCTCCAACATTGGGAACATGTTTCCTGCCTCTAATGTGCCCAACCCCTTAATAATCTTATATGTTTCGATAAGATCTCCTCTCATCCTTCTAAATTCCAGTGTATACAAGCCTAGTCGCTCCAGTCTTTCAACATACGACAGTCCCACCATTCCGGGAATTAACCTAGTAAACCTATGCTGCACGCCCTCAATAGCAAGAATATCCTTCCTCAAATCTGGAGGCCAAAACTGCACACAGTACTCCAGGTGCGGTCTCACTAGGGCCCTGTACAACTGCAGAAGGACCTCTTTGCTCCTATACTCAAGTCCTCTTGTTATGAAGGCCAAAATTCCATTGGCTTTCTTCACTGTCTGCTGTACCTGCATGCTTCCTTTCAGTGACTGATGCACTAGGACACCCAAATCTCGTTGTACGTCATTGACACCATTCAGATAATAATCTGCCTTCCTATTCTTACCACCAAAGTGGATAACCTCACACTTATCCACATTAAACTGCATCTGCCATGCATCCACCCACTCACACAACCTGTCCAAGTCACCCTGCAACCTCATAGCATCTTCCGCACAGTTCACACTACCACCCAGCTTTGTATCATCTGCAAATTTGCTAATGGTACTTTTAATCCCTTCATCCAAGTCATTCACTTATACGGTCCAATTCTATATAATGCCATCGTAGAGTCTATCCTCACCTTCTCCATCATGGGCTGGTTTGGCTCAGCCACCAAGCACGACATCCAGAGGCTGCAACGGATCGTTCGCACAGCTGAGAAGGTTGTTGGCTGCAACCTTCCCCCCATTGATGAACTGTACACTGCAAGGGCCAGGAAGCGAGCGGGCAAGATCATCTCTGACCCCTCTCACCCTGGCCACAAAGTCTTTGAAGCACTTCCCTCTGGAAGGCGACTCCGGACTTTCAAAGCAGCCACAGCCAGACATAAAAACAGGTTTTCTTTCCGCGAGTATTAGCTCTACTCCACAGCCAAAAGTCTGCAGCCTCTTTTTGCTCTGGTTTATTTCACTCACATGTTTAAACTGTAATGTTGTATTCTTAATGTTTTAATGTTTTATGCTTTATTCTTAATTGTTTGTTGGTGTTTCTTCTGCAGGTCCTTCTGCAGTTGTACTGGGCCCTAGTGAGACCGCACATGGAGTACTGTGTGCAGTTTCGGTCTCCAAATTTGAGGAAGGATATTCTTGCTATTGAGGGCGTGCAGCATAGGTTAATTCCCGGAATGGCGGGACTATCATATGTTGAAAGACTGGAGCAACTAAGCTTGTATACACTGGAATTTAGAAGGATGAGAGGAGATCTTATCGAAACGTATAAGATTATTAAGGGGTTGGACACGTTAAAGGCAGGAAACATGTTCCCAATGTTGAGGGAGTCCAGAACCAGGGGCCACAGTTTAAGAATAAGGGGTAGGTCATTCAGAACTGAGATGAGGAAAAACTTTTTCAGTCAGAGAATTGTGAATCTGTGGAATTCTCTGCCTCAGAAGGCAGTGGAGGCCAATTCTCTGAATGCATTCAAGAGAGAGCTAGATAGAGCTCTTAAGGATAGCGGAGTCAGGGGGTATGGGGAGAAGGCAGGAACGGGGTACTGATTGAGAATGATCAGCCATGATCACATTGAATGGCGGTGCTGGCTCGAAGGGCCGAATGGCCTCCTCCTGCACCTATTGTCTACTGTTGTTACTTGCGAGCGGAGCACCAAGGCACATTCCTTGTATGTGTACATACTTGGCCAATAAACCTATGAACTTGTTCAATTTGCGGCATGGAACTCATGCTCTCACGGTTTGTTTAACAGGTTGCTAAAGTGCTGGAAGAGTTGGTTCGCCTCAACCAGGAGAAGGCTCATCCAGATGCTCCCCAGATGTTCCTGCAGCTCATCCAGCTGTTACGTTCGGCCGACATACATGGCCTTCAAAGCATTTGGAAAAAGAACGCCAACAAGCAGAGCCACAGGTGACAAAGGAGGGCAGAGCAGGCCGGGGGGGGGGGGGGGGGGGGGGGCTGGAGGGCAACCTAACGACAAAGGCGAGGAGTAGACACAAAGTGTGGAGGAAGGAACGGCAGATGCTGGTTTACACCGAAGATAGGCACAAAAAAGCTGGAGTAACTCGGCGGGACAGGCTGCATCTCTGGAGAAAAGGATCTCTGGTGACGTTTCGGGTCGAGACCCTTCTTCAGACCGAGAGTCGGGGGGTGGGGGTAAGGGAAACGAGAGACGTAGACGGTGATGTAGAGAGATACAGAACAAATGAATTGCTATTGAGGGCGTGCAGCGTAGGTTTACTAGGTTAATTCCCGGAATGGCGGGACTGTCATATGTTGAAAGACTGGAGCGACTAGGCTTGTATACACTGGAATTTAGAAGGATGAGAGGGGATCTTATCGAAACGTATAAAATTATTAAGGGGTTGGACACGTTAGAGGCAGGAAACATGTTCCCAATGTTGGGGGAGTCCAGAACCAGGGGCCACAGTTTAAGAATAAGGGGTAGGCCATTTAGAACAGAGATGAGGAAAAACTTTTTCAGTCAGAGAGTTGTGAATCTGTGGAATTCTCTGCCTCAGAGGGCAGTGGAGGCCAATTCTCTGAATACATTCAAGAGAGAGCTAGATAGAGCTCTTAAGGATAGCGGAGTCAGGGGGTATGGGGAGAAGGCAGGAACGGGGTACTGATTGAGAATGATCAGCCATGATCACATTGAATGGCGGTGCTGGCTTGAAGGGTCGAATGGCCTCCTCCTGCACCTATTTTCTATTGTCTATTGTCTATTGAATGAAAGATAGGCAAAAAAGGCCCGACGATAAAGGCCATTGTTAGCTGTGGTCTCGGTGAAAACGAGTTACAGACAACAAGGCTCAACAAGATGAATTTGAAACTAGTGCAACGACTTGGGTGGGGGATGGACGGGGAGAGAGGGGATGCAAGGGTTACTTGAAGTTAGAGAAATCAATGTTCATACCGCTGGCACACAAAGTTCTTCATTATTAAGGGTGTCAACGTTTGCGGAGAGCAGGCAAGAGAATGGGGTTGAGAGGGAAAGATGGACCTGCCAGGTTTGAATGGTGAAGTGGTCTCAATGGGCCAAATGGCCTGATTTTGCTCCTATGACTTGTGCCTTTAGAAAGGAGATAAGGAGGAATTTTCTTTAGTCAGAAGGTGGTGAATCTGTGGAATTCTACCGCAGACAGGTGTGGAGGACAAGTCGTTGGATATTTTTAGGGCGCAGATTGACATATTCTTGATTTGTACGGGTGTCAGGGGTTGTGGGGACCAGGCAGGAGAATGGGGTTGAGAGAGAAAGATAGATCAGCCATGATTGAATGGCAGAGTAGACTTGAAGGGCTGAATGGCCTAATTTTGCTCCTATGACTCATGAACACGAATTAAATGGGTTGGTGTAGGATTAGTACAAGTGGATGGTTGATAGTTGGAGTGGACTCGATGGCACGGTGGCGCAGCGGTAGAGGTGCTGCCTTACAGAGCTTACAGCATCAGAGACCCGGGTTCGATCCCGACTTCGGGTGCTGTCTGTGCGGAGTTTGCACGTTCTCCCCGTGACCTGGGTGGGTTTTCTCCGAGATCTTCGGTTTCCTCCCACACTCCAAAGTCGTGCAGGTTTGTAGGTTCATAGGCTTGGTGTAAATGTAAATTGTCCCTAGTGTGTGTAGGGTCGTGTAAACGTGTGGGGATCGCTGGTTGATGCGAACTCGGCGGGCTGAAGGGCCTGTTTACGCGCTGTATCTCTAAACTAAACCACGGATATTTTTGGAGATTGACAGAGTCTTGATCGGTAAGGGTGTCTGGGGTTTTGGGGAGAAGGCAGGAGAATGGGGTTGAGATAGAAAGATAGACCAGCCATGATTGAATGGCAGAGTAAACATGAAGGGTGGAATGGACCAATTCTGCTCCTATGACTTACGAACATGAACAAAATGGGTTGGTAGAGTCATTGAGTCATAGATTGATACAGTGTGGAAACAGGCCCTTCGGCCCAACACGCCCACACCGGCCAACAATGTCCCAGCTACCCTAGTCCTACTTGCCTGCATTTGGTCCATAACCCTCCAAATCTGTCCTATCCATGTACCTGTCCAACTGTTTCTTAAACGATGGGATAGTCCCAGCCTCAACCACCTCCTCTGGCAGCTTGTTCCATACACCCACCACCCTCTGTGTGAAAAAGTCACCTCTCAGATTCCTATTAAATCTTTTCCCCTTCACCTTGAACCTATGTCCTCTGGTCCTCGATTCCCCCACTCTGGGCAAAAGACTCTGTGCATCTACCCGATCTATTCCTTTCATAATTTTGTGTACCTCTATAAGATCCCCCCTCATCCTCCTGCGCTCCATGGAATAGAGACCCAGCCTGCTCAACCTCTCCCTGGAGCTCACACCCTGTAGTCCTGGCAACATCCTCGTAAATCTTTCCTGAACCCTTTCAAGCATGACAATATCGTTCCTATAACATGGTGCCCAGAACTGAACACAATATTCTAAATGCGGCCTCACCAACGTCTTATACAACTGCAACATGACCTCCCAACGTCTGTACTCCACTCTCTGACTGATCGTTGGTGTAGGATTAGTGCAAGTGGATGGGTAATGGGTGGCTTGGACCTGATGGGCTTAAGGGCACATGTATCATCTCCCTATGACCAGATGCAGGAAGATTGTTCCCGATGTTGGGGAAGTCCAGAACAAGGGGTCACAGTTTAAGGATAAGGGGGAAGTCTTTTAGGACCGAGATGAGAACGTTTTTCTTCACACAGAGAGTGGTGAATCTGTGGAATTCTCTGCCACAGAAGGTAGTTGAGGCCAGTTCATTGGCTATATTTAAGAGGGAGTTAGATGTGGCCCTTGTAGCTAAAGGGATCAGGGGGTATGGAGAGAAGGCAGGTACGGGATACTGAGTTGGATGATCAGCCATGATCATATTGAATGGCGTTGCGTACAGGCTCGAAGGGCCGAATGGCCTACTCCTGCACCTATTTTCTATGTTTCTATGTTTCTATGACTCCCTGTTGTCAGCGATGTCTGTCTTTCCCTGATTCCAGGCAGTGGATTCTGGATTCCATCCCCACCACAGCCACGCATGGAGCCGTTGAGTTCATCCAGGCCAAGATTGAACAGGGGGAGTTCACGCAGTTCGAGGCCGCCCAGGCTGTGATCTTCGTCCTGCACTCCATCAAACCCGACTGCCACGGTGTGGACAATGCAACGGTGAGCCTTCACTTCCCTCTCAGCTCGCGTGGTTCGGAGGCACGGTGGCGCGGCGGTAGAGTCGCTGCCTCTCAGCGCCAGAGACCCGTGTTCGATCCTGACCACGGGTGCTGTCCGTGTGGAGACCTCGCCGGTCAGAAGAGTGCAACTTGCCGAAGATAGATACAAGATGCTGGAGTAACTCGACGGGACAGGCAGCATCTCTGGAGAGAAGGAATGGGTGACGTTTTGGGTCGAGACCCTTCTTCAGACTGAGAGTCAGGGGAGAGGGAGACACAGAGATAGGGAAGGGTAAGGTGTGAAAAGGACAGATGGTGATCAGGGAAATGTAGAGTGGTTCATTATTAGCTATGGGGCAGGTGAGAACGAGATATACAATACAATACAATAATACAATACAATATATCTTTATTGTCATTGTACCCAGGGGTACAACGAGATTGGGAATGCGCCTCCCATACGATGCAATAATTTAAGTAATTTAGACAACAGCAACCCAACGAAACGAAACAATTGTAACAGTTTTAGACAGTGTAAAGTGCAAGTTGATCTATGCGTTGTGGCCATCCGGCTCAGCAGGACCGGTTCATAGCAGCTATGGCCCTGGGTATGAAGCTGTTCCTGAGTCTGGAGGTGCGGGCGTAGAAGGCCTTGTATCGTCTGCCCGATGGAAGGAGTTCGAACAGACTGTTGCAGGGGTGTGAAGAGTCTTTGTGGATGCTGGTGGCTTTTCTGAGGGATCGTGTGTTGTAGATGCCCTCCAAGTCTGGTAGCTGTGTTCCGATGGCCCTCTGAGCTCTACCACACAGGGATGCCATGCGTTAGGATGCTCTCTATGGTGCAGCGGTAGAAGGTCGTCAGCAGCTGTTGCGGTAGACCAGACTTTTTCAGTGTTCTTAAGTAGAACAGTCTTTGTTGTGCCTTCTTGACCAGCGCAGCAGTGTTATTGGACCATGTTAGGTCCTCCGAAATGTGAGTGCCCAGAAACTTGAAGCTGGACACTCAAGCAGGTATAACTTGCCTCCTTGTTGTTTTGGCGAGAGGTGATTGGGTCACGGTAGCTCAGCGGCAGAGTTGCTGCCTTACAGCGCCAGAGACCCGGGTTCGATCCTGACCACAGGTTCTGTCTTTTTCGGAGATTGTACCTTCTCCCCGTGACCTGCGTGGGTTTTCTTCGAGAACCTACGGTTTCCTCCCACACTCCGAAAGATGTACGGGTCAGATGTAGGTTAATTGGCTTGGTATAAATGTAAGTGAGTGTGTGTGCGGGGATCGCTGGTCGGCGCGGACTCAGTGCGCGGCAGGGCCTGTGTCTCTTGCTGTATCTCTAAACTAAACTAAACTGAACTGAATTTGAGTATAGGAGCAGGGAGGTTCTGCTGCAGTTGTACAGGGCATTGGTGAGACCACACCTGGAGTATTGCGTACAGTTTTGGTCTCCTAATCTGAGGAAAGACATTCTTGCCATAGAGGGAGTACAGAGAAGGTTCACCAGATTGATTCCTGGGATGGCAGGACTTTCATATGAAGAAAGACTGGATAGACTCGGCTTGTACTCGCTGGAATTTAGAAGACTGAGGGGTGATCATATTGAAACATATAAAATTCTTAAGGGGTTGGAGAGGCTAGATGCAGGAAGATTGTTCCCGATGTTGGGGAAGTCCAGAACAAGGGGTCACAGTTTAAGGATAAGGGGGAAGTCTTTTAGGACCGAGATGAGAACGTTTTTTCTCACACTGAGAGTGGCGAATCTGTGGAATTCTCTGCCACAGAAGGTAGTTGAGGCCAGTTCATTGGCTATATTTAAGAGGGAGTTAGATGTGGCCCTTGTGGCTAAAGGGATCAGGGGGTATGGAGAGAAGGCAGGTACGGGATACTGAGTTGGATGATCAGCCATGATCATATTGAATGGCGGTGCAGGCTCGAAGGGCCGAATGGCCTACTCCTGCACCTATTTTCTATGTTTCTATGTTTCTAAACTGAAAATACATTTCTCCTTTTTGTTCCCCAGATGCTGTTGTCCAGCCCTTACATGCAGAGGAACCCTTTCCTACGTCAAATCACTTTGCTGGCGTACGGATCACTGGTGCAAAGATACTGCGCTACCATCCGCATCTGTCCCGATGAAGCTCTCCAGGTACCTGAGTGGATGCAGAGAGGATATTTCCACCCGTGGGAGAGTCTAGGACCAGAGGCCGCAGCCTCAGAATTAAAGGGCCCACCTTCCGAGAGGATTTATTCTCAAAATGCTGGAGTAACTCAGCGGGTCAGGCAGCATCTCAGGAGAGAAGGAACAGGTGACGTTTCGGGTCGAGACCCTTCTTCAGTCTGAAGAAGAAGTCACCCGTTCCTTCTCTCCTGAGATGCTGCCTGACCCGCCGAGTTACTCCAGCATTTTGTGAATAAATACCTTCGATTTGTACCAGCATCTGCAGTTATTTTCTTACACCTTCAGAAAGGAGATTTGGATGAATCTCGTTAAAGGGCCTGTCCCACTTAGGCGGTGTTAAGGTGACTGCCGGTGACTAGGCTGTCGCCGAACATTCGCCGGGGTGTCGCGAGCGCGATCGTGAGGAGTCTTCAATGAATCGTAGTGGATCTCGGCGCGTCGCGGAAAAGTTTACCTGCTAGAAATTTCTCGGCGACAGCTGGCTTGTCGCCAGGTATCGTAGCTTATTGCGGGCGCTGTCTGTCGCACGCTGTCCCCAGGTTTGCTAGGTTGTCGCAGGTGCATTTAGAAGCACGTAATATTAAATTAAGAAAAGGCATTTGAAGATACCAGAAGATAGTTTTGTTTGACCAATTTATTTACCGTCAGGACATTTGACGGGTAGATTGGAGATGACAGTTTGACGGTCAGGTAAGCGTGGGAATTTCGCGATGTTTCCGAAGACGGTGTAATCTCTTAGCCAGGTGCAAGCTTCACAAAAAAAGCAACTTGTATCGACCTGACTCGGCATTGTCGTGGTCATTGTCGTGGTCATTGTCGTGGTCATTGTCGTGGTCATTGTCGTGGTCATTGTCGTGGTCATTGTCGTGGTCATTGTCGTGGTCACTGTCGTGGTCACTGTAGTGGTCATTGTCGTGGTCATTGTCGTGGTCATTGTCGTGGTCGTTGTCGTGGTCGTTGTCGTGGTCGTTGTCGTGGTCGTTGTCGTGGTCGTTGTCGTGGTCGTTGTCGTGGTCATTGTCGTGGTCATTGTCGTGGTCACTATCGTGGTCATTGTCGTGGTCATTGTCGTGGTCATTGTCGTGGTCACTGTCGTGGTCATTGTCGTGGTCATTGTCGCGGTCATTGTCGCGGTCATTGTTGTGGTCGTTGTCGTGGTCATTGTCGTGGTCATTGTCGTGGTCGTTGTCGTGGTCATTGTCGTGGTCATTGTCGTGGTCATTGTCGTGGTCGCTGTCGTGGCCATTGTCGTGGTCATTGTCATGGTCATTGTCGTGGTCATTGTCGTGGTCATTGTCGTGGTCATTGTCGTGGTCATTGTCGTGGTCATTGTCGTGGTCATTGTCGTGGGGTAAAAGAAAAATGTCGACGATCTGCTAGGACTTTGACAGTCGCTGGCAGTCGCCTTAAAAACATCATAACTGGGACCGGCCCTTTTGTCAGAGGCTGGTGAATCTGTGGAGTTTATTGACACAGAGGTGCAATGGAGGCCAAGCTTCCATGGCAGTAAGAAAAGGAAACTAGCACCTCGAAAACGCTAAAAACTAGATCTTCAAAATGTATTAAACTTTTAAAATTACAAAAAAATATTTTTGCAAAGGTTTAAAAAAATAAATGCTATTAATTAAATAACATTTTACCTTCCAGGGCAAAGATCTGCCAAAAACACCAACAGCAAGGAGTGATAGTTTAGTTTAATTGGTTATCTTCACGAGGTACAGTGTTTAGTTTATTAACTTCACGAGGTACAGTGAAAAGCTCTTCATTGCCTGCCATCCAGTCAGTGAAAAGACCGTCCGTCATTACAATCGAGCCGTCCACAGTGTAGGAGCCATTTTGCAGTTATTTTTGCTTATTAATATCATTACCTTGTATTCTGCTGTAGTTTGGACACTATAGAGTTAATGCAATGCTTACGTTGGGGCTGGGCGTAGCCAGAGTACGGCCAGTTGGGTACGTGCTGGCACAGAGTGGTGTGAGCTGGGAGGTGCTGAAAGAGGGTCAGCTAGAAACTCCACCAAAAGATTTATCAGCCACGATGTAATCGCCTGTAAGCTTTATTAACTAGAAGATTAATACAAACTGCGTCGAAGTTATGTCTGGCAATTCGTAACGATCGCATAGACTGTGGTAAGATATGGAATTTTACCTGGCAATTAATAATCAGTCGATGACAAAAGATATGCCAATATGTTTATTGCACCTTCAAATAAAGAAGACTAACTATTAAACGTCAAGGAGGATCTCTGTTATTAGTTGTTCGAGTCATTACGCTTATCGCTGACCCGGTCTATGCAAGTGGCAGCTTGGGAGCTGATTGAGATAAACGAGAAGCTGGCCGCTACACACAATGTACAGATACAGGATAAAGGGAATAGCGTTTAGTGCAGGGTAAAGTCCGATTAACGATACAGGCGCCCCTCAGCTTCCCATGGGGTTCCGTTCCAAGGAACCCATCGGAATGCATTGCAGTAGGCGCGATCACGTGGCCGGAAGCGAGCGGCGGCTCGCCACGGGTCGCTGCTGTTTTGTACCATCGCAAAGTCGAACTGTCACAAGTCAAAGCATCTGTGAGCCGGGGTGGGGGCACCTGTAGTCCGAATGTTTCCCATGAGGCTGACGGGAGGTTAGGACCACTCTTCAGCTGGTGGTAGGATGGTTCAGATGCCTGATAACAGCTGGGAAGAAACATGTCCCTGAATCTGGAGGTGTGCGTTTTAACACTTCTGCCCCTCTTGAATGAATGAAAGAATGAATGAATGAATGAATGAATGAATGAATGAATGAATGAATGAATGAATGAATGAATGAATGAATGAATGAATGAATGATGTGTTGGAAAATGACCGCAGATGCTGGTACAAATCGAAGGTATCACAAAACGCTGGAGTAACTCAGCGGGTCAGGCAGCATCTCTGGAGAGAAGAAATGGGCGAAGGGTCTCGACCCGAAACGTCGCCCATTCCTTCTCTCCAGAGATGCTGCCTGACCCGTTGAGTTACTCCAGCATTTAATTAATGAATGACAGCCTATTGTCAAATCTTACCTGATGGGAGAGGGGAGAAGAGAGAGAGACTGGGGTGAGAGTTGTCCTTATGCTGAGGTGTTACTTGCCGTTACTGAGATGTCGTGGTCTTTTCATAACTTCATAGGTTCTCGGAGCAGAATTAGGGCCATTCGGCCCATCAAGTCTCTTCCGCCATTCAATCATGGCTGATCTATCTCTCCCTCCTAACCCCATTCTCCTGCCTTCTCCTCATAACTCCTGACGCCCGTACTAATCAAGAATCTGTCAATCTCGGCCTCAAACATATCCATTGGCACGGCCAGAACGCCCAGAGGAAGCCCGCGCGGTTACTGGGAGGACATGCAAATGGGCTGATCTATCTCTCCCATTCCACCCCATCCTCCAGCCTCCTCCCCTTAAGCCGTTGAGTATTTGTTTCTCTGCAGCCACTCCACGAGCTGGTGGTGGAAGCCGGGAGCCGGGGCCACGAAGAGGAGACGGTCCTCGGCCTCAAGGCCATCGGCAACGCGGGCCAAGCGGCCAGCCTGAAGCGCATCCAGAAACTGCTGCCCGGCTTCAGCAGCGGGGCCAGTGGCGTCTCCAACAGGATCCATGCGGCGGCCGTGATGGCCCTGCGCAACATCGGCAACAAGGAGCCGCGCAAGGTGAGGGCGAGGGCCGGCGGGCACGCTGGCACCCCAGGGTGCTACGGATGTCCACAGGGATCTCCTACCACCCGTCCCATGTCCACACTCATGATGAGGATGGTGTGGTGTGGTGTAGTTTGGTTTGGTTTGGTTTGGTTTGGTTTGGTTTTGTTTGGTTTGCCGCTGCGCCACTGTGCCGCCCTGTTCTTCTAAGAGATGAATGATTCAGGTCAGAGTTGGTCCTGGCATTGTGTTCGGCACTGACATTGTGGGCCAAAGGGCCTTTCCCTGTCCCTATGTTGTAATTCAGTTTCGTGGAAGCAGTCAGGACGGTGGAAGTGGACGGTTGCCATTCAGATTGGAGGCCTGTGACCAGTGGTGTGTCAAGTCTGTCCAAGAATAATGGACTAGGAAAATAAGCTGAAAAGGTTGGGTAATTATGAAGCACTGGGATAGATGCCAGACAAGGGCAGGTGGGACTAGCATAGTTGGGGCACCCTGGTCGGAATGGGCAAGTTGGGCCGAAGGGCCTGTTTCCATGTTGCATGACTATGGCTGTGTCTGGGTCCATTGGTTTCATTCGGCACTGACAGAATGAAGGGCTGTGGCAGATACTGTTACAATATTTAAAAGACATTTGGACAGGTACATGGATAGGAAATGTTTAGTGGGATGTGGGTGAAACCAGGGCAGGTGGGACGAGAGTAGATGGGGCATCTTGCTTGGCAGGGGCAAGCTGGGCCGAAGGGCCTGTTTTCATGATGAATGACTCTGTGACTTTGGGGCGGCAGAGTGGTGCAGTGGTAGAGTTGCTGCCTCACAGCGCCAGAGACCCAGGTTCGATCCTGACTACGGGTGCTGTCTGTACAGAGTTTGTACGTTCTCTGCATGACCTGCATGGGTTTTCCCCGAGATCTTCAAGAGAGAGTTAGATTTAGCTCTTACGGCTAAGGGAATCAAGGGATATGGGGAAAAAGCCAAAACTGGGTACTGATTTTGGTTGATCAGCCATGATCATATTGAATGGCGGTGCTGGCTTGAAGGGCCGGATGGCCTACTTCTGCACCTATTTTCTATGTTTCTAAGTTTTGGTTTCCTCCCCCACTCTAAAGACGTACAGGTTTGTAGGTGAATTGGCTTGGTATGAATGTAAATTGTCCCTAGTGTGTGGTAGGATAGCGTTAGTGTGCGGGGATTGCTGGTCGTTGTGGACTCGGTGGGCCGAAGGACCTGTTTCCGGCAGCGGGGGGGGGGGCGAGTGTGTTTGGGGAGGGGGGCCGAGTGTGTCGGGGAGCGGGGCGAGTGTGTTCGGGGCCGAGTGTGTTCGGGGAGCAGGGCCTAGTGTGTCGGGGAGCGGGGCCGAGTGTGTCGGGGAGCGGGGCGAGTGTGTTCGGGGCCGAGTGTGTCGGGGAGTGGGGCCGAGTGTGTCGGGGAGCGGGGCCGAGTGTGTTTGGGGAGGGGGCCGAGTGTGTCAAGGAGCGGGGCCGAGTGTGTCGGGGAGCGGGGCGAGTGGGTTCGGGGCCGGATGGCCTACTTCTGCACCTATTTTCTATGTTTCTAAGTTTTGGTTTCCTCCCCCACTCTAAAGACGTACAGGTTTGTAGGTGAATTGGCTTGGTATGAATGTAAATTGTCCCTAGTGTGTGGTAGGATAGCGTTAGTGTGCGGGGATTGCTGGTCGTTGTGGACTCGGTGGGCCGAAGGACCTGTTTCCGGCAGCGGGGGGGGAGGCGAGTGTGTTTGGGGAGGGGGGCCGAGTGTGTCGGGGAGCGGGGCGAGTGTGTTCGGGGCCGAGTGTGTTCGGGGAGCAGGGCCTAGTGTGTCGGGGAGCGGGGCCGAGTGTGTCGGGGAGCGGGGCGAGTGTGTTCGGGGCCGAGTGTGTCGGGGAGTGGGGCCGAGTGTGTCGGGGAGCGGGGCCGAGTGTGTTTGGGGAGGGGGCCGAGTGTGTCAGGGAGCGGGGCCGAGTGTGTCGGGGAGCGGGGCGAGTGGGTACGGGGAGCGGGGCGAGTGTGTCGGGGCCGAGTGTGTCGGGGCCGAGTGTGTCGGGGAGTGGGGCCGAGTGTGTCAGGGAGCGGGGCGAGTGTGTTCGGGGCCGAGTGTGTCGGGGAGTGGGGCCGAGTGTGTCGGGGAGCAGGGCCGAGTGTGTTTGGGGAGGGGGCCGAGTGTGTCAGGGAGCGGGGCCGAGTGTGTCGGGGAGCGGGGCCGAGTGTGTCGGGGAGCGAGGCGAGTGGGTTCGGGGAGCAGGGCGAGTGTGTCGGGGCCGAGTGTGTCGGGGAGTGGGGCCTAGTGTGTCGGGGAGCAGGGCCGAGTGTGTCGGGGAGCGGGGCGAGTGTGTCGGGGCCGAGTGTGTCGGGGAGTGGGGCCTAGTGTGTCGGGGAGTGGGGCCGAGTGTGTTCACCTGACAGAGGTTGCATAGCAACCCGCCCCCCGGCCCGGGCGGCCGCCATTGGTGGAGCGGGAGCACGTGGCCGCTGGCTGGGTGAGGTCACGTGGGGCGCGGGGCGGTGACGTCATCCTGTCCCGTATTTGGGAGTTAGAAAGTTGGCAACCCTACTGTAAACTGAACTATGTTTATGAACCCCTGTATCTGCGACTGACCTAGCTGTGGTCTCCAATGCAGGTCCAGAACATCGCCATGCAGTTGGTGATGAACAATAGGAACCGTGCTGAAATACGTATGAGGGCCTTCATTGTGCTGATGGAGACCAAACCATCCCTGGCCTTGGTCACGACAGTGACGGACTCGATGAGCAGAGACACCGACATCCACCTGACCAGTTTTATATATTCCTACATGAAATCACTGGCAGGATCCTCACTGCCAGAGCTCCAGTCACTGTGAGTAAAAGGCGTATCTCCTGTGTCTCAATGGATATTTTTAAGGCAGAGATCGATAGATTCTTGATTAGTTCGGGGTGTCAGGGTTTATAGAACGTACAACATGGGAAATAGGTGCAGGCCCTTCGAGCCAGCACCGCCATTCATTGTGATCATGGCTGATCATCCATCATCAGTAACCCGTGCCTGCCTTCTCCCCATATCCCCTTGATTCCACTAGCCCCTAGACCTCTATCTAACTGTCTTTTAAATTCATCCAGTGAATTGGCCTCCACTGCCCTCTGTGGCAGAGAATTCCACAGATTCACAACTCTCTGGGTGAAAATGATTTTTTCTCATCTCAGTTTTAAATGGCCTCCCCTTTATTCTAAGACTGTGTGGCCCCTGGTTCTGGACTCCCCCAACATTGGGAACATTTTTCCTGCATCTAGCTTGTCCAGTCCTTTTATAATTTTATACGTTCTATAAGTTATGAGGAGAAGGAAGGAGAATGGGGTTAGGAGGGAGAGATAGATCAGCCATCATTGAATGGCGGAGTAGAGTTGAGGGGCTCTTATCACGTGTGAACTGATGAAAACAATCGGACTCCAGTTACACTGGTAAACTCCAGTTTATAACATTAGTATATCTACGTGAGATAGTCTCCACTAAACTGGGCAGCACGGTGGCGCAGCAGTAGAGTTGCTGCCTTACAGCCTCAGAGACCCGGGTTCGATCCTGACCATGGGTGCTGTCTGTACGGAGTTTGTAAGTTCTCCTCGTGACCTGCGTGGGGTTTTCCCGGGAAGCTCCGATTTCCTCCCACACTCCAAAGACGTGCAGGTTTGCAGGCTAATTGGCTTCGGTATAAATGTAACTTATCCCCAGTGTGTGTCGGGTTGTGTTAGTGCACGAGGATCGCTGGTCAGCGCGGACTCGGTGGGCTGAAGGTCTGTTTATGTGCTGTATCTCTGAGATACAGATACAGCACGGAAACAGACCCTTTCGTGTCGGGTCCGCGCCGACCAGCGATCCCCACATATTACCACGATCCTACACACACTAGGGACAACCTTTTGCATTCACCGAGCCAATTAACCTACAAACCTGCACGTCTTTGGAGCGTGGGAGGAGACCGAAGATCTCGGAGAAAGCCCACGCAGGTCACGGGGAGAGCATACAAACTCCGTACAGACGGCACCCGTAGTCGGGATCGAACCCGGGTCTCCGGCGCTGCATTCGCTGTAAGCAACTCTACCGCTGCGCCACCGTGCCTTTCTCCTGCCATTCTCCTGCCTTCTCCCCTTATTAATCAAAACACCCATCGATGCCCTCATTCATCAAGAAAGTCAATCTTCGCTTGAAAAATAACCCATGATGAGGCCCTCACGGCAATGAATTCCACAGATTCACCACCCTCTGACTAAAGAATTTCCTCCTCATCGCACTTTGAAAGGTACATCCTTTAATTCTGAGGCTGTGCCCTCTGGTCCTAGACTCCCCCACTAGTGGAAACATCCTCTCCACATCCACTCTATCCGGGCCTTTCACTATTCGGTAAAGTTTCAATGAGGTCCTCCCCTCCACACAGAGGGTGGATGGTGTATGGAACGAGCTGCCAGAGGAGGTAGTTGAGGCTGGTACAATAACCGCATTGAAAAGACACCTAGTGGACAGTTATGTGGAAAGGAAAGGTTTGGAGAGGTGTGGGCCAAATGTGTAGATGGGGTAGGAAAATAACTGCAGATGCTGGTACAAATCAAAGGTATCATAAAATGCCGGAGTAACTCAGCGGGTCAGGCAGCATCTCTGGAGAGAAGGAATGGGCGACGTTTCGGGGTCGAGACCCTTCTTCAGACTGATGTCGGGGGGGGGGGGGGGGGGGGGGCGGGACAAAGAAAGGATGTAGGTGGAGATAGGAAGACAGTGGGAGAACTGGGAAGTGGGAGGGACAGAGGAACTATCTAAAGTTGGAGAAGTCAATGTTCATACCACTGGGCTGCAAGTCGCCCAAGCGAAATATGAGGTGGTGTTCCTCCAATTTGCGGTGGGCCTCACTATGGCACTGGGGGAGGATGGGGTATCTTGGTCGGCAAGGGCGTGTTGGGTTGAGGGACTGTTGTATGACGACTCTTTGACTCTGTGACTTGCGGCTGAATTAATTACTTCCCAACCCATTCATTTTCCCAGTGCTGCCATTTGCAACATCGCGGTCAAACGGCTGAGCCAAAGGTGTGACAGACTTAGTTACAGGTACAGCAAAGGATTTCACTTTGGACTGTTCAGAGGTAAGTGAGAATCTGTTGCTCCAATCTCATTTCAATAGACAATAGACAATAGGTGCAGGAGGAGGCCATTCGGCCCTTCGAGCCTGTACGCACCGCCATTCAACGTGATCATGACTGATCATTCCCAATCAGTACCCCGTTCCGGCCTTCTCCCCATACCCCCTGACTCCGCTATCCTTAAGAGCTCTATCCAGCTCTCTCTTGAATGCATTCAGAGAACTGGCCTCCACTGCCTTCTGAGGCAGAGAATTCCACAGATTCACAACTCTCTGACTGAAAAAGTTTTTCCTCATCTCCGTTCTAAATGGCCTACCCCTTATTCTTAAACTGTGGCCCCTGGTTTTGGACTCCCCCAACATTGGGAACATGTTTCCTGCCTCTAACGTGTCCAACCCCTTAATAATCTTATACGTTTCGATAAGATCTCCTCTCGTCCTTCTAAATTCCAGTGTATACAAGCCTAGTTGCTCCAGTCTTTCAACATATGACAGTCCCGCCATTCCGGGAATTAACCTAGTAAACCTACGCTGCACGCCTTCAACAGCAAGTATATCCTTCCTCAAATTTGGAGACCAAAACTGCACACAGTACTCCAGGTGCGGTCTCACTAGGGCCCGAGATTTTCTCCGAGATCTTCGGTTTCCTCCCACACTCCAAAGACGTAGGTTAATTGGCTTGGTGTAAATGTAAATTAGCCCTAGTGTGTGTAGGATAGTGTTAATATGCGGGGATCGCTGGTCGGTGCGGACTCAGTGGGCCGAAGGGCCTGTTTCCGCGCTGTATCTCTAAACTAAACTAAACTAGAGCATTTTATCGGGATGCATCACAAGGCTGGTTTGGGACCAGCTCCATCCAAGGCCGCAAGAAATTGCAGCGAATTGTGGACCATCACACAAACCAACACGTGACAGGAAACTAAACTAACTAATTGGCTTGGTAAAAATTATAAAATAAATTGTCCCTAGTGTGTGTGGGATAGTGTTAGTGCACTGGTCGGCACGGACTTGTAAAATACAATCAAGTTAAACTCAGGTGCAATAGATAGAGCAAAGAGGAAGGTACTGCATACATAATATAGTTCTCAGAAGATAGACACAAAAAGCTGGAGTAACTCGGCAGGTCAGGCAGCATCTCGGGAGAGAAGGAATGGGTGACGTTTCGGGTCGAGACCCTTCTTCAGACTCATCCATCAGTCTGAAGAAGGGTCTCGACCCGAAACGTCACCCATTCCTTCTCTCCCGAGATGCTGCCTGACCTGCTGAGTTACTCCAGCATTTTGTGAATAAACACCTTCGATTTGTACCAGCATCTGCAGTTATCTTCTTATACAAGGGATAGGGAAACTAGAAATCCAGAAGGTACATAGAACAAATGGATGAAAGATGTGCAAAAAGGGCCTTGAAGTGCATTAGTTCCGTAGGCAAAGTCCAATATCCGCAATGGGGTACAGGTGAATCGGACAGTACCCTAACTAATGGAAGGGCCGTTCAGAAGCCTGATAACAGAAGGGGTAGAAGCTGTTCCTGAGTCTGGTGGTGCGCGCTTTCAAGCTTCTGTACCTTCTGCCGGACGGGAGCGGGGAGAAGAAGGAATGACCGGGGGTGGGACAAGTCTCTGATGATGTCGGCTGCTTTTCCAAAGGCGGCTCGAAGTGTAGACGGAGTCAATGGTAGCGAGACTGGTCTGTGTGACGGACTGGGAAATGTCCACGACCCTCTGCAATTGCAGGCAATCTTGGGCAGAGCAGTTCCCAGACCAAGCTGTGAGGCAACCCGACAGTATCCTTTCTATGGTGCACACAAGGGCGGCGCGGTGGATCAGCGGTAGAGTCGCTGCCTTACAGCACATGCAGCGCCGGAGACCCGGGTTCGATCCCAACTTCGGGCACCGTCTGTACGGAGTTTGTACATTCTCCCCCGTGACCTGCGTGGGTTTTCTCCAAGATCTTCGGTTTCCTCCCACACTCCAAAGACGCACAGGGTTTGTAGATTAATTTGGCTTGGTAAATGTAAAAATTGTCCCTAGTGGGTGTAGGATAGTGTTAGTGTTTGGGGATCGCTGGTCGGCGCGGACCCGGTGGGCCGAAAGGGCCTGTTTCCGCGCTGTATCTCTAAACTAAACTAAACTAAAGTGGCACCGCAAAATAGGTCTATTGCTAAGATATAAAAGTTCACTTATCTATATACTAAAACTCCCGTTTATTTGTTTGTTTGTTCCTGAACGACGGCCAAAACGGTGCACGATAGCGCGACAGTTTTAGGCCCACCTTACTCACCGTCATCCCTTTGGTGCTAATGGAAGAGGTTTCATTGAAATCGGTGTTATATTTTTAAAGTTATTCACATTTTAAAGTTGAAATCTATCTCCAGGGTAGGGAAGGGGGGGGGGAGGGAGGGAGGGGGATGGAGTGGGGGGAGGGGAGGGGGGAAGGGGGGGAGAGGGGAGGGGGGGAGGAGAGGGTGCTGCACCAATGCAGGAGAGGTTTGGGCCCAACAAGATCCACTTGGTCGAGTAAGAGTTGTAATTGTGACAGTTGTCGATAACGGAAGCATTTGAATGTCGAGCACTATTCCTGCAGATAAGTTTTTGGCTGGAATCGAAGGCAACCTTTATTTAATCAAGAAGTCAGAGGGGGTTCTCCCGACAACAATGATCGCCAACTTCAAGTCCTATGGTCTTGACATCACCAGCAGCGTTTTGGAGGTAATTCTACCACAATGTATCCGTCAGAATAAATGTCACCCGCTTCGTTCTGTCTGACTGCTAAGGTTACAATAGACAATAGGTGCAGGAGGACGCCTTTCGGCCCTTTGAGCCAGCACCACCATTCAATGTGATCATGGCTGATCATTCTCAATCAGTACCCCGTTCCTGCCTTCTCCCCATACCCCAAGACTCCGCTATCCTTAAGAGCTCTATCTAGACTCCGCGATCCTTGAGAGCTCTATCTAGTCTCTATTACTGATGATAACTGGTGATAGTGGGTGGTGAACAGAGAAACACAGAAAATAGGTGCAGGAGGAGGCCATTTGGCCCTACGAGCCAGCACCGCCATTCATTGTGATCATGGCTGATCATCCACAATCAGTAACCCGTACCTGCCTTCTCCCCATATCCCTTGATTCCACTAGCCCCCTAGAGCTCTATCTAACTCTCTTTTAAATTCATCCAGTGAATTGGCCTCCACTGCCTTCTGTGACAGAGAATTCCACAAATTCACAACTCTCTGGGGGGAAAAGTTTCTTCTCATCTCAGTTTTAAATGGTCTCCCTTTTATTCTTAGACTGTGTGGCCCCTGGTTCTGGACTCCCCCACCATTGGGAACATTTATCCTGCATCTAGCTTGTCCAGTCCTTTTATAATTTTATACGTCTCTCTTAGATCCCCTCTCATCCTTCTAAAGTCCAGTGAATACAAGCCCAGTTTTTCCAATATTTCCTCATATCCTCCATCCCGGGGATTAACCTCGTGAACCCACGCTGCTCTGCCTCAATAGCAAGGATGTCCTTCCTTTTGTATATGTACAAGGTGCCGATAAAGTTACAAAGTGTTCAATGTTGTCCCGATGGTCCTTCTTCGTTCCCGGTGGCCAGACATTGCAGCGAATTGTGGACGCAGCCCAGACCATCGCACAAACCAACCTCCCTCCATCGACTCCATCTGCACCTCACGCTGCCTCGGCAAGGCCAGCAGCACAATCAAGGACCAGTCTCACCCCGGCCACTCCCTCTTCTCCCCTCTCCCATCGGGCAAAAGGTGCAGAAGTGTGAAAACGCACACCTCCAGATTCAGGGACAGTTTCTTCCCAGCTGTTATCAGGCAACTGAACCATCCTACCGCAACCAGAGAGCAGTGCTGAACTACTATCTACCTCATTGGAGACCCTCGGACTATCTTTGATCGGACTTTGCTGGCTTTACCTTGCATTAAATCTTTATCATGCACTACCTTTATCATGTACGTACACTGTAAATGGCTCGATTGTAATAATGTATTGTCTTTCTGCTGACTGGTTATAAGGTCGCAAGTGATAGGAGTGGAATTAGGCCATTTGGCCCATCAAGTCTACTCCGCCATTCAATCATGGTTAATCTATATCTCCCCACAACCCCATTTCCTGCCTTCTCCCCATAACATCTGACACCCCGTACTAATCAAGTGTCTATCTACTGTGTCTCCACCTTAAATATATCCACTGACTTGGCCTCCACAGCCTTCTGTGGCTAAGACTTCCACAGATTCACCACCCTCTGACTAAAGACATCTCTCCTTATCTCCTTCCTAAAAGAACATCCTTTAATTCTGAGGCTGTGACCTCTGGTCCTAGACTCTCCCACTGATGGAAACATCCTCTCCACATCCTCTCCATCCAGGCCTGATAGGTGATGGTTCGGGTCTGGACCCTTCTTCAGACTGATTGCTACAGTTCATCCTTGAAATTATTTTGTGTTCCATGCATGAGAAAACTGGGAAGAGGCAACAAACACTTTTCAATGTACCTTGGAACACCTGACCGAACTGCACACATGGAAGGTATTTATTCACAAAATGCTGGAGTAACTCAGCAGGTCAGGCAGCATCTCAGGAGAGAAGGAATGGGTGACATTTTGGGTTGAGACCCTTCTTCAGACTGAAGAAGGGTCTCGACCCGAAACGTCACCCATTCCTTCTCTCCTGAGATGCTGCCTGACCTGCTGAGTTACTCCAGCATTTTGTGTATAAAAACCTTCGATTTGTACCAGCATCTGCAGTTATTTTCTTACACGAACTGCAAGCATGGGTCCCTTTTTGTTCTCTGTCCTTGACCGACCTCGGGCATCCACCCGCAAAATTGATGTTGATATTTGTGTTTCTAAAGGTTGGTATCCAGGCGGAAGGATTACAACAGGCCTTGTCCAAAGGCGGCCAATCTTACGGGAGGGGACTGAGGAACAATGACACTGGACACATTGTTGGAAAGGTAAAGAGGGCGCTTGGTCATTCAACGGATCAACGTACCTCTGCTTCAGGGCGGTCACGGTGGCGCAGCGGTAGAGTAGCAGCCTTACAGCGCTTGCAGCGCCGGAGACCCGGGTTCCATCCCGACTACGGGTGCTGTCTGTACGGAGTTTGTGACCCGCCTGGGTTTTCTCCGAGATCTTCGGTTTCCTCCCGCACTTCAAAGACGTGCAGGTTTGTAGGTTAATTGGCTTGGTAAAGGTACAAAAAAAATGTCCCTAGTGGGTGTAGGATGGTGTTAGTGTATGCGGGGATCGCTGGTCGGCGTGGACCTGGTGGGCCGAAGGGCCTGTTTCCTCGCTGAATCTCTGAACTACTGTCCCATGTACAGACGTACAGTCAAATTCTTTGTTTGCGCGCGGTTCAGCAAAGTGCTGCCCAATCCCCGGTTAGTACAAAATGTTTAGAATGAGTTCACCGACCAGTGCACACGGAGTTGCCACCTTTCCGCCACCGACAAAGTGACAAAAGTTCGCCGAGCCGTCCGATCTTCTGCGCCCCCCCCCCCCCCCCCCACCGCCCAGTCCCCCCGTTGTCCTTGGCGACCATCCCCCTCCCACCTCCCGCTGGCTCTCCCCTTTGTTCCCCTCGCCCACCCGCTGGGCTCCCCTTTGTTCTCTGCGGCTCTCCGCCAAGACCCCCCCTTCGTTCCCAGCGCCCCTCCCCACTGGGTGCCCCCATCATTCTCAGCCCCCCACACCCACAGACTCCCCCCATCATTCTCAGTACCCCAGCTACCGGGTCCTCCCCCTTCGTTCTCAGCGCCCCTCCCCATCGAGTCCCCCTTCGTTCTCCCCCCCCCCCCCCCCGGTGGGTAGCTGTCAGCGGCGTGGGTCTCTCCCTCTCTACTGATGTCCATTCGTCTCATGTTGCTTCCCCCTCTGATCTTTGCTCCCCTTGCAGGTGTCCGACTGGAAGCCGATGCACGCAATTAAAACCATGGCCAGCGCCTACATCAAGTTGTTTGGTCAAGAGATTGCTTTCATCGAACTCAACCAGAATGGCATTCAAGAGGTCATGAAGGTATGTGGATGGGCGGTGTGCATGTCATAGAACACAGAACGTAGAACATAGAACATAGAACACAAAACATAGAACACAGAACGTAGAACATAGAACACAGAACATAGAACATAGAACATAGAACATAGAACACAGAACGTAGAACATAGAACCTAGAACACAAAACACAGAACATAGAACACAGAACACAGAACATAGAACATAGAACACAGAACATAGAACATAGAACATAGAACGTAGAGCATAGAACGTAGAACATAGAACATAGAACACAAACACAGAACATAGAACACAGAACGTAGAACATAGAACATAGAACACAGAATGTAGAACATAGAACACCGAACACAGAACATAGGACATAGAACATAGAACATAGAACATAGAACATAGAACATAGAACATAGAACATAGAACACAGAACGTAGAACACAGAACATAGGGCATAGAACATAGAACACAGAACACAGAACATAGGACATAGAACATAGAACATAGAACATAGAACACAGAACGTAGAACGTAGAACATAGAACACAGAACATAGAACATAGAACATAGAACGTAGAGCATAGAAAATAGAACATAGAACACAGAACGTAGAACATAGAACATAGAACACAGAACGTAGAACATAGAACATAGAACACAGAATGTAGAACATAGAACACAGAACACAGAACATAGGACATAGAACATAGAACATAGAACATAGAACACAGAACGTAGAACACAGAACATAGGACATAGAACATAGAACACAGAACACAGAACATAGGACATAGAACATAGAACATAGAACACAGAACGTAGAACACAGAACATAGGACATAGAACATAGAACATAGAACATAGAACACAGAACGTAGAACATAGAACGTAGAACACAGAACACAGAACACAGAACATAGAACATAAAACACAGAACGTAGAACATAGAACATAGAACATAGAACATAGAACACAGAACACAGAACATAGAACATAGAACACAGAACACAGAACGTAGAACGTAGAACACAGAACATAGAACATAGAACATAGAACACAGAACATAGAACATAGAACATAGAACATAGAACACAGAACACAGAACACAGAACACAGAACACAGAACACAGAACATAGAACACAGAACATAGAACATAGAACATAGAACACAGAACGTAGAACACAGAATGTAGAACACAGAACATAGAACATAGAACACAGAACATAGAACACAGAACGTAGAACACAGAACATAGAACATAGAACATAGAACATAGAACGTAGAACATAGAACATAGAACACAGAACACAGAACGTAGAACACAGAACGTAGAACATAGAACATAGAACACAGAACGTAGAACACAGAACGTAGAACACAGAACATAGAACATAGAACATAGAACACAGAACACAGAACATAGAACATAGAACATAGAACACAGAACGTAGAACATAGAACATGGAAAACATAGAAGGTCTTGATCCAAAACATCACCCATTCCTTCGCTCCAGAGATGTTGCCTGTCCCGCTGTGTTACTCCAGCATTTTGCATCTATCTTCAGTGTAAACCAGCATCTGCAGTTCCTTCCTACGCATGGAAAAAAGATGTTTTCAAGAGAGAGTTAGATTTAGCTCTTTCTAATATATGCTGGAGGAACTCAATGGGTCAGGCAGCGTCTATGGAGGGGAAATGGACAGCTGACGTTTCAGGTTGGAGTCCGAAGGTTCAAGGCAATGGGCAAAGGAATTGGAAATGCCTGTTCCTACACTGTATGACTCTATGGCCCAATGATTCCAGAAGCCGCTCACTGTCGTTCTGTTTCCTTGTTGCAAAGATAATGAACAACCAAGCAAGAAGGGACGGAGTTATCAAGAGATTCATTAACCAGCTCCAGCGGGGAATTTCAACCAAATGGACCAAAGCCTTGTTGGCCTCTGAAGTCCGGCACATGGTGCCAACATCAATCGGCCTGCCCTTGGAACTAGCATTCTATTACACCGTGGTATCAGCTGTCACGGCACAGGGTAAGCATTCGGTAGAAACACGGAACTGCAGGTTTTGTTTTTAGTTTAGAGACACAGCACAGAAACAGGCCCTTCGGCCAACCGGGTCTGCAGTCACCAGCGATCCCTGCACATTAACACTACCCTGCACGCACCAGGGATAGTTTTTCTACGTTTTACACCAAGTCAATTAACCTACACACCTGTACGTCTTTGGAGTGTGGGGGGGAAACCGAAGATCTCGGAGAAAACCCGCGCAGGTCACGGGGAGAACGTACAGACTCCGTACAGACGGTGCCCGTAGTCAGGATCGAACCCGGGTCCCTGGAGCTGGAAGGCAGTAGCTCTACCGCTGCGCCACCATGCCACTCAGGTGTTGGTTTACACCAAAGACACAAAGTGCTGGAGTAACTCAGCGGGTCAGGCAGCATCTGTGGAAAACATGAATACACAATAGACAATAGGTGCAGGAGGAGGCCATTCGGCCCTTCGAGCCTGTACGCACCGCCATTCAATGTGATCATGGCTGATCATTCTCAATCAGTACCCCGTTCCTGCCTTCTCCCCATACCCCCTGACTCCGCTATCCTTAAGAGCTCTATCCAGCTCTCTCTTGAATGCATTCAGAGAATTGGCCTCCACTGCCTTCTGAGGCAGAGAATTCCACAGATTCACAACTCTCTGACTGAAAAAGTTGTTCCTCATCTCCGTTCTAAATGGCCTACCCCTTATTCTTAAACTGTGGCCCCTGGTTCTGGACTCCCCCAACATTGGGAACATGTTTCCTGCCTCTAACGTGTCCAACCCCTTAACAATCTTATATGTTTCGAAAAGATCCCCTCTCATCCTTCTAAATTCCAGTGTATACAAGCCTAGTCGCTCCAGTCTTTCAACATATGACAGTCCCGCCATTCCGGGAATTAACCTGGTAAATCTACGCTGCACGCCCTCAATAGCAAGAATATCCTTCCTCAAATTTGGAGACCAAATCTGAGGAATAGGTCACATTTCGGGTCAGGCTCCTTTCTCAGACTGATTGAAGGTCTGAGGAATAGTCCCGACCCAAAACATCACCTGTCCACATTCTCCAGAGATGCTGCTCTGTACTCCGTTGAGTTACTCCAGCGCTTTGTGTCCATTTTTGATCCTCATGATCGCGATCAGGAAAACCTGTTTAAATTGACTTCTGGAAGCATTAATGGTGCGAGAGTGGAAATGGTTGCAAATGGTCGCGTTCCTCGCCATTAACATGACCAATGATCAGTCATGAAACAACAAACTCCTGGAGTTTGTACGGTCTCCCCGTGACCAGCGTGGGATTTCCCCGAGTGCTCCGGTTTCCTCCCACACGCCAAAGACATACAGTTTGGTAGGTTAATTGATTTGGTGTAATTTTAAATTGTCCCCAGTGTGTGTTGGTTGGTGTTAGTGTGCGGGGATCGCTGATCGGTGGGGACTCGGTGGGCTGAAGGGCCTGTTTCCGCGCTGTATCTCTAAACTAAACTAAACAGCAACAGCCATGTCAAGACCCTTTCTCAGAATCATTGTGTGACCAAGATGACGCCCAGCCCAGGTGACTGTTTGCGTGCCAGCCACAGAAGCAGATCTACAATCACATATTACAATCGCTCCACACTCTTGAAATCTCTATTAATGTATCTGTACACTGTCAATGGCTGGATTGTAATCGTGTATTGTCTTTCCGCTGACTGGATGCCAGGCGACAAAAGCTTTTCACTGTACCTCGGTACACGTGACAATGAGCTAAACTGAACGAAACTAAACTGACCTTTGCCTCATTTTTCCAACAGCCAAAGTGAAGTTCGTTCCAACCCCTTCCAATGTAACGATGTTTCAGTTGCTGAACAGTAACATTGAGATTGAATCTCAGTTTGTTGCAAGGTAATTACTTCACAGGACAGATGGGACGGGTACAACTGACCCATCTGGGCAACAGAGGAGAAGCAGCGATGGGGACAAAAGGAACTGTAGATGCTGGAACCTTGGGTCGACTGGGCTTGTATTCACTGGGCTTTAAAAGGATGAGAGGGGATCTGATAGAAAGATATAACGTTCTTAAGGGATTGGACGCAGGAAAAATGTTTCCGATGTTGGGGGGGGGGGGGGGGGGGGTCCCACAGTTTAAGAATAAGGGGTAGAGGCATTTGGGACTGAGATGAGGAAAAACTGTTGTGAATCTGTGGAATTCTCTGCCACAGAAGGCAGTGGAGGCCAATTCACTGGATGTTTTCAAGAGAGAGTTACGATAGATTTAGATCTTCGGGCTAAAGGAATCGGGGGGATATGGGGAGAAAGCAGGAACGGGGTACTGATTTTGGATGATCAGCCATGATCATATTGAATGGCGGTGCAGGCTCGAAGGGCCGAATGGCCTACTCCTGCACCTATTGTCTATGTTTCTGTGTAGACCACAAAAATGAACTGTACGGCACAAGGACAGACCTTGTGGTATGCAATATTTGCGCCGAACATGATGCCAAGACCAACCCTTATCTGCCTGCATATAATCCATAATCCCTCCATCCCCTGCATATCCATAATTCCTATCCCAAAGTCTCTTATATGACTCTAGATGATGAAGACTCTAGCTAGATGCAGGAAAATGTTCCCAATGTTGGGGGAGTCCGGAACCAGGGGCCACACAGTGTACGAACAAAGGGGAGGCCATTTAAAACTGAGGTGAGAAGCAACTTTTTCACCTTGTGGCCCTTCAACATTTGTACCGAACACGATACCAAGACCAACTCTTATCTGCCTGCACATAATCCCTCCAATCCCTGCATATCCATAATGCCCAATCCTACAGTCTCTTATATGCCTCTGTTATGTCTGCCTCCACCGGCACACCTGGCAATGCGTTCCAGGCACTCATTACCATGACAAGAGATGGATCAGCCATGATTGAATGGCAGAGTAGACTTGATGGGCCGAATGGCCTAATTCAGCTCCATCACTTATGACCCTCTGTGTAAAAGTCATGCCCCACACATCTCCTTTAAACTTTGCACTTCTCACCTTAAAGCTAGGCCTTCTGGTCTTTCATTGAAAGAAAGCACGCAGGTACAGCAGGCAGTGAAGAAAGCCAATGGAATGTTGGCCTTCATAACAAGAGGAGTTGAGTATAGGAGCAAAGAGGTCCTTCTGCAGTTGTGCAGGGCCCGAGTGAGACCGCATCTGGAGTACTGTGTGCAGTTTTGGTCTCCAAATTTGAGGAAGGATATTCTTGCTATTGAGGGCGTGCAGCGTAGGTTTACTAGGTTAATTCCCGGAATGGCGGGACTGTCATATGTTGAAAGACTAGAGTGACTAGGCTTGTATACACTGGAATTTAGAAGGATGAGAGAGGATCTTATCGAAACGTATAAGATTATTAAGGGGTTGGACACGTTAGAGGCAGGAAACATGTTCCCAATGTTGGGGGAGTCCAGAACAAGGGGCCACAGTTTAAGAATAAGGGGTAGACCATTTAGAACTGAGATGAGGAACAACTTTTTCAGTCAGAGAGTTGTGAATCAGTGGAATTCTCTGCCTCAGAAGGCAGTGGAGGCCAATTCTCTGAATGCATTCAAGAGAGAGCTAGATAGAGCTCTTAAGGATAGCGGAGTCAGGGGGTATGGGGAGAAGGCAGGAACGGGGTACTGATTGAGAATGATCAGCCATGATCACATTGAATGGCGGTGCTGGCTCGAAGGGCCGAATGGCCTCCTCCTGCACCTATTGTCTATTGTCTATTGTCATTTTTCCATCTTTGGGGAAAAAGATTTTTGACTGCCTCTGCCTCTCATAATTGTATAAAACATCTATCAAGTCTCCCCTCAAACTCCAGCATCAAGAGAAAATAACCCCAGTGCTGCAGTAGCTCAGCAAGTCAGGCAGCATCACTGGGGGTCTGAAGAAGGGTCTCAACCTGAAACGTCACTCATTTAGTTTCTCCAGAGATGCTGCCTGACCCGCTGAGTTACTCCAGCATTCTGTGTCTATATCTGCAGGACACGGAGCAGAGAAATCGGAGGAACAGCACCTCATATTTCGCTAGGGTAGTTTACACCCCAGCGGTATAAACAATAGACAATAGACAATAGGTGCAGGAGGAGGCCATTCGGCCCTTCGAGCCAGCAACGCCATTCAATGTGATCATGGCTGATCATTCTCAATCAGTACCCCGTTCCTGCCTTCTCCCCATACCCCCTGACTCCGCTATCCTTAAGAGCTCTATCTAGCTCTCTCTTGAATGCATTCAGAGAATTGGCCTCCACTGCCCTCTGAGGCAGAGAATTCCACAGATTCACAACTCTCTGACTGAAAAAGTATTTCCTCATCTCAGTTCTAAATGGCCCTTCCCCTTATTCTTAAACTGTGGCCCCTGGTTCTGAGCATTAACTTCAGACAGCCCTTGATTTCCCTCTCTCTCCATCCCCTCCCCCTTCCCAGCTCTCCCACTAGTCTTACTGTCTCCGACTACATCCTATCTTTGTCCCTCTCCCCTGACATCAGTCTGAAACATAGAAAAGATGGCCATTTGGCCCTTCGAGCCAGCACCTGAGGAAGGGTCTCGACCGAAACGTCACCCATTCCTTCTCTCCCGAGAACCTGCCTGACCCGCTGAGTTACTCCAGCTTTTTGAGTCCACCTTCGATTTAAACCAGCATCCGCAGTTCTTTCCCACACAGCCTAGGAGAAGCGTTGATACTAATCTTGTTTGCGCTGCTTGATGGTAACAGCCAGGGGTTTTCTCTCTCTCTCTCCGCCCCAGTTCTGTGAAAGACGTGATCGGCATCATGGGGATTAACAGCCCTCTGATCCAGGCCGGAGTGGAAGTGCAACTGAAAACCAGCACTGTGGTCCCTCTGAACCTCACGGGCATAGTAAACTACAAGAAGAGGAACGTTAAAATAGAAACACCCCCTCTGCAACAAGAGAGACAACTGCTCTCCATCAGGTAACAACAAAGCAACCCGGTGCACCGTCCCAACAGGCGGGGAAAGTTTACAGAGAGTTCCTCAGGCAGCGGTGTGGGACGTCCTTGGTCAACGTGGGCAAGTTGGGAAAGAGGCCCAGCATCGGTAAACGGGACGCTCTTAGGTGGGCACCTTGCGCAACAGGGGCGAGGTGGGATATGGGCCAAGGGTGGTGAAGTGGGACAAGTTCAGATGAGTCCACATACGCAATTTGTGATTTAGTTTAGCGATACAGCGCGGAAACTGGCCCTTCGGCCCACCGAGTCCACACCAACCAGCAGCCCCCGCACATTAACACTATCCTACACACACTGGGGACAATTTTTTACACGTTCTCATTAACCTACAAACCTGCACGCCTTTGGAGTGTGGGAGGAAACCGAAGATCTCGGACAAAACCCACGCGGGTCACGGGGAGAACGTACAAACTCCGTACAGACAGCGCCCGTGGTCGGGATGGAACGCGGGTCTCCGGCGCTGCAGGCACTGTGAGGCAGCAACTCTACCACTGCGCCACCGTGACCACCTGATTTGTGATATGGGACAAACGTGGGTAAATGGGACAAGCTTAGATGGGGCACCTTGGACAGCATAGGTAAGTTGGGATATGGGACAAACGTGGGTAAATGGGACTAGCAAAGATGGGGTACCTTGGTTGGGGTGGGCAAGTTGGGATACGGGCCAAACGTAGCTAAATGGGACTATCTCAGTTGGGACATCTTGCTTGCTGTGGGCAAGATGTTATATGGGCCAAACACAGGTGAATGGGATTAGCTTAGGTGGCCAGCATCTTGGTCAGCATGGGTGAGACAATAGAAAATAGGTGCAGGAGTAGGCCATTCGGCCCTTCGAGCCAAAGACAGTGAAATGGTTTCGTCTAGATGGGGTATCCTGGTCAGCATAGACAAGTTGGCATATGGGGCAAACTTGGGTAAATGGGACTAGCTCAGATGAGGCATCGTGGCCAATGTGGGCAGCTTGAGATATGGGGCAAACTTGGGTAAATGGGACTAGCTCAGATGGGGCATCTTGGTCAATGTGGGCAGCTTGAGATATGGGGCAAACTAGGGTAAATGGGACTAACTCAGATGGGGCATCTTGGTCAATGTGGGCAGCTTGAGATATGGGCCAAACTTGGGTAAATGGGACTAGCTCAGATGGGGCATCTTGTTCAATGTGGGCAGCTTGAGATATGGGCCAAACTGGGGTAAATGGGACTAGCTTAGATGAGCCGCCTTGGTCGGCATGGACAAGCTCAGATGGGGCATCTTGGTCAATGTGGGCAGCTTGATATATGGGCCAAACTTGGGTAAATGGGACTAGCTCAGATGGGGCACCTTGGTCAACGTGGGCAGCTTGAGATACGGGCCAAACTTGGGTAAATGGGACAAGCTTAGATGAGCCATCTTGGTCGGCATGGGCAAATTGGGCCTGTTCTCGTGCTGTGTAACTCTGTGACACCTTGACTAAAGCTCAACCTTTAATGCTGTGGCATTCAACTGCAAGTTTTCCACACTAACGTTATGTATATAATGTGTATTATGTAGATACTGGTGCTTTTTTTTAACACCCAAGCACTTTTTTTTTGCGATGGTGTACACCAGTGCAGAGTATCTCCAGAAGGTTAAAGCTCAATGTTTTATGTTCTGGCCACCTGACAGGCATGTTTATTTATCACGCACCGTTTTGTGCACAGGAACAGCACAGGTACACACTGCACCTCCACCTCAGCAGACATGACCACCAAAGGTGCCTCTTAGTCAGGGCTTACACATGGTGAACGACACACGGATTGTACATGGAGTGAATGTGTGGACCCCCAACGTCATTAATCAACGGGCACAGCGGTAGAATCGCTGCCTCACAGTGCCAGAGACACGGGTACCATCCTGACCACGGGGCGCTGTCTGTACGGAGTTTGCACGTTCTCCCCGTGACCTGCGTGGGTTTTCTCCGAGATTTTTTTCATTTATTTTTTAGATTTAGAGATACAGCACGGAAACAGGCCCTTCGGCCCACCGGGTCCGCGCCGCCCAGCGATCCCCGCACATTAACACTATCCATTTAGAACTGAGATGAGGAAAAACCTTTTTCAGTCAGAGAGTTGTGGATCTGTGGAATTCTCTGCCTCAGAAGGCAGTGGAGGCCAATTCTCTGAAAGCATTCAAGAGAGAGCTCGATAGAGCTCTTAAGGATAGCGGAGTCAGGGGGTATGAGGAGAAGGCAGGAACGGGGTACTGATTGAGAATGATCAGCCATGATCACATTGAATGGCGGTGCTGGCTCGAAGGGCCGAATGGCCTCCTCCTGCACCTATTGTCTATTGTCTATTGCCTACACACACTAGGGACAATTTTTACATTTACCCAGTCAATTAACCTACATACCTGTACGTCTTTGGAGTGTGGGAGGAAACCGAAGATCCCGGAGAAAACCCACGCAGGTCACGGGGAGAACGTACAAACTCCGTACAGACGGCGCCCATAGTCGGGATCGAACCTGAGTCTCCGGCGCTGCAGCAACTCTCCACCCACATACCAAAGTGGTACAGGTTTGCAGGTTAATTGGCTTGGTATAAATGTAAAAATTATCCCTAGTGTGTGTAGGATGGTGTTAGTGCGCGGGGATCGCTCATCAGCACAGACACAGTGGGCCGAAGGGCCTGTTTTCGCGCTGTCTCTCTAAACGAAACTAAACTAAATTCTGTCCTCCTGCAGAACACAGTCTTTTGCATTCTCGAGGAACATCGAGGACCTGGCTGCAGCGAGAATCGTACCACTGGTTCCAAGCAAAGAGTCCGGAGTGAGGATCAGGATGTGGAAACTGGCAAAGAATTCAACCGGAGATGACCAAGACATGATGGTAAGTATGAGTTCTTGTTGCTTGTTGATTCCTGTCTCCACCTATATCCTTCCTTTGTCCCGCCCCCCCCTGACATCAGTCTGAAGAAGGGACTCGACCCGAAACGTCGTCCATTCCTTCTGTCCTGAGATGCTGCCTGACCTGCTGAGTTACTCCAGCATTTTACTGAGTTACTCCAGAATAAATACCTTCAAAGGAACTGCAGATGCCGGTTTACAAAAAAAAAACCACAAAGTACCGGAATAGATTTCTCACTTCCCTTTCCGCCCGCCCCTTCCATCCATATTCCTGATTGTATGAGCGGTCCGAAGGTCATAAGAGACAGGAGCAGAATTAGGCCATTCGGCCCATCAAGTCTGCTCCGCCATTCAATCCTGGCCGATCTATCCCTCCCTCCGATCCCCATTCTCCTGCCTTCTCCCCACAACCCCTGACACCCGCACTAATCAAGAATCTATCCATCTCTGCCTTAAACATATCCATTGGCTTGGCCTCCACAGCCTCCTGTGGCAAAGAATTCCACAGATTCACCACCCCTTTGCCCTGACCTGCCATCTATCTCATCGGAGACACTCAGACTATCTTTAATCAGACTTTATTGGCCTTTATCTTGCATTAAACGTCATTCCCTTTATCCTGTATCTGTACACTGCGGACAGATTGATTGTAATCCTGCATAATCTTTCCACTGACTGGATAGCACGCAACAGTTTAGTGCAGTTTAGTTTAGTTTAGTTTAGATTATTATCACATGTACCAAGTTACAGTGAAAAGCTTTTTTGTTGCATGCCATCCAGTCAGCGGAAAGACTGTACATGATTACAATCGAGCCGTCCACAGTGCGCAGATACAGGATAAAGGGAATAATGTTTAGTGCAAGATAACGTCCATAAATGTCCGATTAACGATAGCCGAGGGGCAACAAGGCTTTCTACTGTACCTCGGTACACCTGACAATAAACGAAGCTATATTCCTTCCTCTGGCTTCACATTTCATGCTTCTTCTAATCTCATAGGAGGAAAGATTGGAAAGACCGGGCTTGTATTCACTGGAGCTTAATAGACAATTGGTGCAGGAGGAGGCCATTCGGCCCTTCGAGCCAGCACCACCATTCAATGTGATCATGGCTGATCATTCTCAATCAGTACCCCGTTCCTGCCTTCTCCCCATACCCCCTGACTACGCTATCCTTAAGAGCTCTATCTAGCTCTCTCTTGAATGCATTCAGAGAATTGGCCTCCACTGCCTTCTGAGGCAGTGAATTCCACAGATTTACGACTCTCTGACTGAAAAAGTTTTTCCTCATCTCCGTTCTAAATGGCCTACCCCTTATTCTTAAACTGTGGCCCCTGGCTCTGGACTCCCCCAACATTGGGAACATGTTTCCTGCCTCTAACGTGTCCAACCCCTTAATAATCTTATATGTTTCGATAAGATCCCCTCTCATCCTTCTAAATTCCAGTGTATACAAGCCTAGCCGTTCCAGTCTTTAGAAGGATGAGAGGGGATCTTATAGAGACATATAAAATTATAAAAGGACTGGACAAGCTAGATGCAGGAAAAATGATCCCAATGTTGGGGGAGTCCAGAACCAGGGGCCACACACAGTCTAAGAATCATGGGGAGGCCATTTAAAACTGAGGTGAGAAGAAACTTTTTCTTCTCACGGAGAAGAACGGAGATGAGGAAGAACTTTTTCAGTCAGAGAGTGGTGAAGGTGTGGAATTCTCTGCCTCAGAAGGCAGTGGAGGCCAGTTCGTTGGATGCTTTCAAGAGAGAGCTGGATTGAGCTCTTAAGGATAGCGGAGTGAGGGGGTATGGGGAGAAGGCAGGAACGGGGTCCTGATTGAGAGTGATCAGCCATGATCGCATTGAATGGCGGTGCTGGTTCGAAGGGCTGAATGGCCTCCTCCTGCACCTATTGTCTATTGTCTATTGTCTATTGTCTATTCACCCAGAGAGTTGTGAACTTGTGGAATTCTCTGCCACGGAAGGCAGTGGAGACCAATTCACTGGATGAATTTAAAAGAGAGTTAGATAGAGCTCTAGGGGTTGCGGAGTCAGGGAATATGGGGAGAAGGCAGGCACGGGGTACTGATTGAGAATGATCAGCCATGATCACATTGATTGGCGGTGCTGGCTCGAAGGGCCGAATGGCCTCCTCCTACAGATCCATACAGTATGTATTTGGAGTGTGGGAGGAAACCGGAGCACCCGGAGAAAACCCACGCGGTCACGGGGAGAACGTATACACTCCGTAGTCTCTGGTGCTGCTAGCGCTGTCAGGCAGCAACTCTACCGCTGCGCCCTTAACCTTCAAGTGGTTTTGATTATGACTGTCTTTCAGGGCAGAGTGTTGCCTCTCGCCATTCCCAGAGGATCCGTATGCTCTGCTGAAGACACCCCAGACATCCCAAGCCCCACCGTGCAGCGGGGCTGTGTGAAGGCCAACACCTTTGGATTTGAAGTGTGCTACAAGACCAGCGTGGAAGACAACGGCCTCACCACCAACTCACCCTTGTACAAGATGGTCGGAGATAAATCGATGGACATGGCCATCAAACCAGGTAAAGGCAAGGTGACAATAAACATTGTTTTACCAAAGCCTGGTCCACCACCTTTGGAATTTGCAAATTCATTCTTACAGCGCAGGTACAGGAGCATGGACAGGACAGGTTTAGGAAAGAAAACTGCAGATGCCGGTTTAAATCGAAGGTAGACACAAAATGCTGGAGTAACTCAGCGGGTCAGGCAGCATCTCTGGAGAGAAGGCATTTCGGGTCGAGACTCTTCCTCAAACCTTCTTCAGGTTTAGTTTAGATTAGTTTAGAGATACACTCGGAAACAGGCTCTTCGGCCCACCGAGACCGCGCCGACCAGCGATCCCCGCACACTAACACTATCCTACACACACCGGGGACAATTTACACTTATACCAAGCCAATTAGCCTGCAAACCTGCACGTCTTTGGAGTGTGGGAGAGAACCGGAGATCCCGAGGAAAAACGCACGCAGGTCACGGGGAGAGCGTACAAACTCCTTACAGACAGCACCCGTAGTCAGGATCGAACCCGGGTCTCAGGCGCTGTGAGGCAGCAACTCTACCGCTGCGCCACCGTGCCGCCCCAGTGTAGAGGGATGCGGGTACATTGATAAGCACATGGATAGGTACATGAATAGGTATATGGATAGGTACATTGGTAGGCACATGGATAGGACAGAGTTAGAGGGGTAAGGACGAAACACAGGCAGGTGGGACTAGTGGAGATGGGGCATTTTGGTTGGCATAGCCAAGTTGGGCCAAAGGGCCTGTTTCCATGCAGTATATCATCATCAACATCATCGGCGGTCACTCGAAGCGAGTATGACTGTCCTTTGGTCGCCTGTCTGTGCGTGACTTTGTTTAACGTGGGGAGACTGGCGCACAGACAGCCACCACATGGTCCTTGACAGATCTGGGTCAGGATCCAGTGGCGTGGAGTCCAAGACGACCGGGGACCCTTTTCTGCCGCAGCCTTCATCCATCCGCCTTCCCAGCCGTCATCCTCCCTCCGCCTGTTCCACCGCTGAGGTCTTGGTTGGATTGCTCTTTGTCAGGGACCTCCCCCCCCCCCCTCAACCTCACCGCCATGGGTGACCCTACCAGGAGCATAGCACCAGACGGCATCGCTCTCAGGATCTCAGGACCGCACGAGCTTCTCCACCACGACAAGGTGACAGTCCGCGGAGAAGTCGTGCTGCACATGCAGGTACAGCAGGCAGTGGAGAAAGCCAATGGAATGTTGGCCTTCATAACAAGAGGAGTTGAGTATAGGAGCAAAGAGGTCCTTCTGCAGTTGTACAGGGCCCTAGTGAGACCGCACCTGGAGTACTGTGTGCTGTTTTGGTCTCCAAATTTGAGGAAGGATATTCTTGCTGTTGAGGGCGCGCAGCGTAGGTTCACTAGGTTAATTCCCGGAATGGCGGGACTGTCATATGTTAAAAGATTGGAGCGACTAGGCTTGTATACACTGGAGTTTAGAAGGATGAGAGGGGATCTTATCGAAACATATAAGATTATTAAGGGGTTGGACATGTTAGAGGCAGGAAACATGTTCCCAATGTTGGGGGAGTCCAGAACCAGGGGCCACAGTTTAAGAATAAGGGGTAGGCCATTTAGAACGGAGATGAGGAAACACTTTTTCAGTCAGAGAGTTGTGAATCTGTGGAATTCTCTGCCTCAGACGGCAGTGGAGGCCAATTCTCTGAATGCATTCGAGAGAGCTAGATAGAGCTCTAAAGGAAAGCAGAGTCAAGGGGTATGGGGAGAAGGCAGGAACGGGGTACTGATTGAGAATGATCAGCCATGATCACATTGAATGGTGGTGCTGGCTCGAAGGGCTGAATGGCCTCCTCCTGCACTTATTGCCTATTGTCTATTGACTCTCTATGACTCTATTTGCTTTGGAATTGCAAATCCCACTGGTAATTTCCATCTCTCTTTGGTTTATGTAGGTTAATTGGCTGGGTAAATGTAAAAATTGTCCCTAGTGGGTGTAGGATAGTGTTAATGTACAGGGATCGCTGGGCGGCACGGACTTGGAGGGCTGAAAAGGCCTGTTTCCGGCTGTATATATATGATATGATATATGATATGATATGATATGATAGTATTTCAACTAAGCCACTTTTTAAACTAAGTGTAAGACATTGACTTTCTCGATACTTCGTATGAGGAATTATCCAGCTCGGATGAAAATGTGACTTTTCAGCCTCAAGTCATATCATTAGAACCATCCAAAACCAATTGCAAACTATGTTCCTTTACACCACTGTTATTCCTCCATCAAAGGTATACAGTGATCAGCCAAAACATTATGACCACTGACAGGCGAAGTGAATAACATTGATTGTCTTGTTACAATGACACCTGTCAAGGGGTGGGATATATTAGGCAGCAAGTGAACAGTCAGTTCTTGAAGTTGATGTGTTGGATGCAGGAGAAATGGGCAGGAGTAAAGACCTGAGCGACTTTGACAAGAGCCAAATTGTTGTGGCCAGACGACTGGGTCAGAGCATCTCTGAAATGGCAAGGCTTGTGGGGTGCTCCCGGTCAGCAGTGGTGAGTACCTACCGACCGTGGTCCGAGGAGGGACAAACCACAAACCGGCGACAGACAGGGTGTTGGGCGCCCAAGGCTCATCGATGCGCGAGGGCAACGAAGGCTATCCCGTCTGGTCCGAAACGACAGAAGGTCGACTGTGGCACAAGTCACAGAAAATGTCAACGGTGGTCACGGGAGGAATGTGTCACAATACACAGTGCATCGCACCCTGCTGCGTATGGGGCTGCACACGGAGGACCAACAGCATATTAGGCAGGTGGTCATAATGTTTTGGATCATCAGGTCATGGTGTTTTGGCTGATCGGTGTATATAATTGCAAGACTGGGTGGCACAGTGGTGCAGCGGTAGAGTTGCTGCCTTAAGGCACCAGAGGTGACACAGTCACAATCGAAACCAGTCGAAGGTTCAGGACAGCATGGTGGCACAGCGATAGAGTCGCTGCCTCACAGCGCCAGAGACCCGGGTTCCATCCCAACCATGGGGGTGCTGTTTGTATGGAGTTTGCACATTCTCCCCTTGACTGAGTGGGTTTTCTCCGGCCTCCTCCCATAAGACTGGATAGACTCGGCACTTACTCGCTGGAATTTAGAAGATTGAGGGGGGATCTTATAGAAACTTACAAAATTCTTAAGGGGTTGGACAGGGTAGATGCAGGAAGATTGTTCCCGATGTTGGGGAAGTCCAGAACAAGGGGTCACAGTTTAAGGATAAGGGGGAAGTCTTTTAGGACCAAGATGAGAAAGTTTTTTTTCACACAGAGAGTGGTGAATCTGTGGAATTCTCTGCCACAGAAGGTAGTTGAGGCCAGTTCATTGGCTATATTTAAGAGGGAGTTAGATGTGGCCCTTGTGGCTAAAGGGATCAGGGGGTATGGAGAGAAGGCAGGTACGGGATACTGAGTTGGATGATCAGCCATGATCACATTGAATGGCGGTGCAGGCTCGAGGGGCCGAATGGCCTACTCCTGCACCTATTTTCTATGTTTCTATGTTTCTATTCCAAGAATGTGCAGGTGTGTAGGTTAATTGATTTCTGTAAATTGTAAATTGTCCCCAGTGTGTGTAGGATAGTGTTAATGTGCAGGGATCGCTGGTCGGTGCAGACTCAGTGGGCCGAAGGGCCTGTTTCCACGCTGTATCTCTGAAGTAAACGAAAGTTTATGCCTTTAAATCATCTGATTGTGATACAAGTAATTGAGATTTATTCTTATTCGTAAGATAGACACAAAATGCTGGAGTAACTCAGCGGGACAGGCAGCATGTCTGGAGAGAAGGAATGTGTGATGTTTCGAGTAAGGACCCTCCTTCAGACTGAACCCATTCCTTCTCTCCAGAGATGCCGCCTGTCCCGCTGAGTTACTCCAGCATTTCGTGCCTATCTTCAGTGTAAACCGGCATCTGCAGTTCCATCCTACACACCGTGATTTAAGCTCGTCTTGTTTTCCAGTTATTACCTCAACTCCAATCAAAAAGTTACAAATCGAATTTCAGATGATAACGGGAGACAGCCCCTTTGCAAAAGTCAATCGTTTGATGAAGAGAAACGACACAGATTCCTCAGAAACAATGCAAGTCGAGGGCAAGTTAGCCCTTCTCCGACTGAAGAAAACCTTCCATGCTAAAGATAAGCATCAGGTGAATATCTTGTTCCATCTGGAAGAAAACTCCTGTTCTGTCTCGACTTCTGTTGTTCCTCATCCCATTTTGCCAATGAAAGCTACTTCCCAGCATCAACAAGCTTGCTCTCCACTACACTAATGGTTCACTGGTTCAATGGTTCAATGGCCTATGGTTCTATCAATGGTATATGGTTCCATCAATGGTTCAATGAGCCATGGTTCTATCAATGGTCTATGGTTCCATCAATGGTTCAATGGCCCATGGTTCTATCAATGGTATATGGTTCTATCAATTGGTTCAATGGCCCATGGTTCTATCAATGGTAGATGGTTCTATCAATGGTTCAATGGCCCATGGTTCTATCTATGGTCTATGGTTCCATCAATGGTTCAATGGTCCAATGGCCTATGGTTCTATCAATGGTCTATGGTTCCATCAATGGTTCAATGGGCCATGGTTCTATCAATGGTTCAATGGTTCAATGGCCCATGGTTCTATCAATGGTCTATGGTTCCATCAATGGTTCAATGAGCCATGGTTCTATCAATGGTCTATGGTTCCATCAATGGTTCAATGGCCCATGGTTCTATCAATGGTATATGGTTCTATCAATTGGTTCAATGGCCCATGGTTCTATCAATGGTAGATGGTTCTATCAATGGTTCAATGGCCCATGGTTCTATCAATGGTAGATGGTTCTATCAATGGTTCAATGGCCTATGGTTCTATCAATGGTCTATGGTTCCATCAATGGTTCAATGGTCTATGGTTCTATCAATGGTCTATGGTTCCATCAATGGTTCAATGGTTCAATGGGCCATGGTTCTATCAACGGTCTATGGTCCTATCAATGGTTTAATGGTTCAATGGTCTATGATTCTACCAATGGTGCATGGTTCCATCAATGGTTCAATGGTTCAATAGGCCATGGTTCTATCAATGGTCGATGGTTCCATGTTCAATGGTTCAATAGGCCATTGTTCTACCAACGGTCTATGGTTCCATCAATGGTTCAATGGTTCAATAGGCCATGGTTCTATCAATGGTCTATGGTTCCATCAATGGTTCAATGGTCCATTGTTCTATCAATGCTCAATCGTTCAATGGTTCTATCAGTCTACAGAAGGGTCCTAACCCAAAACATCCCTGTCCATTTCCCTCCACTGCCGCCTAACCCACTGAGTTTCTCCATCAGCTTATAACCTAACGGTATGAACATTAAATTATCTTGTTTAGCCAAATAATTTACAAACATTTATTTTCTTCCCTCTTTGTTGTGCGCTATCCAGTCAGAGGAAAGACTACTCATGATTGCCATCAAGCCTTCCACAGCAGACAGATAGACGATAAAATAACGTTCATGCAAGATAAAGTCCAATAAAGTCCATTTGAAGATAGTCCACAGGTCTCCAATGAGGTAGATGGCAGCTCAGGAACTCCCACTGGTTGGTGGTAGGATGGTTCAGTTGCCTGATAAAAGCCGGGAAGACACTGTCCCTGAATCTGGAGGTGTGCGTTTTCAATCTTCTGCACCTCTTGCCTGATGGTAGAGGGGAGAAGAGGGAGTGACCGGGGGGTGAGACTGGTCCTGGATTATGCTGGTGGTCTTGCCAAGGCGTGAAGTGTGGACGGAGTCAATGGAAGGGAGGTTGGTTTCTTCTGGGCTGCGTCCACAATTCTCTGCGATGTGACCGTCTCAATCGTGTCATTTTGCCAGCAGGAGAGACGGGGGCAAAGGTACACCTCGAGCAGCTCGATGTCAAGTTCCCAGTCGACAAGCAGAAGGTCATTGGCAAGGCGTAAGGAGGAGTACCCAAGATCTCACGACAGCCACACATTGTCGACACGGAACAAAGAGTTCGAACAAGGCGGGCACGGTAAACACCACGTGGAAGGACGCACCAAGCATGGCAGACGATCCACGTCAAGTTCCCAATCGTCAAGCAGAAGGTCAATGAGAAGGTCAGAGGAGCTTACGGAGGGAGACTCGAGATCCCGTGATCGCCACACGTTGTCAGCAGGGACCAGGGGGCTCAGGCGCGGCAAGCATGTGGAGTGCAAGCACCAAGGTGGATGTGGCAAGTCTGGTAGACACATGGCGTCAACCGCGACTGAACGTGACCGAGGCGCATCTGCTCAGCAAGAGTGGTCCGGGCCGACGACAGGCCGCTCCCTCCCCTCCTCGTCCTCGTCCTCGGCCGTGTCGCGGGGCGAGCACGGAGCACCCCGTCGCCGCGGCTCCTCACCGGGGTCCAGGAGACGTCGAGGCCCCAGCTCGTCCTCATCCCAGTCCAGTTGCCGCAGTTCCAGCTGCAGGAGGAGAGGGTTGGGCCGACAGCCTGCTGGGAAACCCGTGAGGAACAGCACCTTGCCTTCGTCTGCCTTCCTCAGCCGCTCGAGTTCCTTTCCCTCCTCCTCCTCCTCCTCCTCCTCCTCCTCCTCCTCCTCCCCCTCCTCCTCCCCCTCCTCCTCCTCCTCCTCCTCCTCCTCCTCCTCCTCCTCCTCCCCCTCCTCCCCCTCCTCCTCCTCCTCCTCCTCCTCCTCCTCCTCCTCCTCCTCCTCGTCCTCCTCCTCCTCGTCACGGAGGGAGCTGGGGACCTGGCAAGCCTCCTCAAGCCCGTGGTCCTCCAGCCGGTCCGGCTCGCGTCCCTCACCGTCCGCGGAGTGGAGACGCCGGCGCCGAGGGCAGGCCGCCCGCGGACAATCCGGCTCCTCACAGAGGGAGGGGGACACCTCCAGCAACCCGCTCTCTCAGCAGGTGGAGGTGTGGCCGACCGTGGCAAGTCACACCGGCACCGGCACCGGCACCGGCAAGCGCTGTAAGAAAGGCAGATGCATTGAAACCCAAACCAAGACTTACACGACCACCATCCACAAAGTGAAGAAACATCGTCGAATCTGGGTGTCTCATCCCGAATCACCAAAACCGGTAAAATCTCCCAGTCACCTCCTTCAGAGTCTAGACTTTGACTCAGATAAGACTTTTCTTTGCCTTCCGTCACAGTGAGGGTGTGCCTGGAGCAATCACTGTGATGGTTGTCTGTGTTCAATTGTAATCGTGTGTCTTGTGTTCTTTATGGTTTACTGTCGACCATTTGCTGTTTATTGTTTATTGTCAACCGTTTACGCCCGGACCCTGACGTGAGAGGACGCTGGCGCTGTTTGTTCGCCGCGTCTCCGTCTGGACAAATCTTTTGTTTGTTTTTATGTTTTGTTTGATCCCTGGGATGGCAGGACTTTCATACGAAGAAAGACTGGATAGACTCGGCTTGTACTCGCTGGAATTTAGAAGATTGAGGGGGGATCTTATAGAAACGTACAAAATTCTTAAGGGGTTGGACAGGCTAGATGCAGGAAGATTGTTCCCGATGTTGGGGAAGTCCAGAACAAGGGGTCACAGTTTAAGGATAAGGGGGAAGTCTTTTAGGACCGAGATGAGAACGTTTTTTTTCACACAGAGAGTGGTGAATCTGTGGAATTCTCTGCCACAGAAGGTAGTTGAGGCCAGTTCATTGGCTATATTTAAGAGGGAGTTAGATGTGGCCCTTGTGGCTAAAGGGACCAGGGGGTATGGAGAGAAGGCAGGTACGAGATACTGAGTTGGATGATCAGCCATGATCATATTGAATGGCGGTGCAGGCTCGAAGGGCCGAATGGCCTACTCCTGCACCTATTTTCTATGTTTCTATGTTTCTATGTTTGCTCTGTAAAGCATCTTTGAGTTTCCTGAAAAGCGCTATATAAATGTATTATTATTATTATTATTATTATTAGTGTAGTTATTAGAGATACAGCATGGAAACAGGCCCTACGGCCCACCAAGTCCACGCCGACCAGCGATCATCCGCGATTCAACCCATGATTGAATGGCAGAGTAGACGTAGAAACATGGAAAACATTGAACACCTCCTGTTTAAATTCCATTTGGAATATTTTGGAGGACAAACAACCAAGAACCAAAACATAGGAAATAGGTGCAGGAGGAGGACATTTGGCCCTTCGAGCCAGCACCGCCATTCATTGTGATCATCCACAATCTGTAACCAATGCCTGCCTTCTCCCCATAATCCCCATATCCATTGATTCCACTAACCGCTAGAGACCTGTCTAACTCTTTTAAATTCATGGGTTGAATTCATAGACTTGATGGGGCTGAATGGCTCGGCTTTGTATGAATGTAAATTGTCCCTAGTGTGTGCAGGATAGTGTTTGTGTGCGGGGATCGCTGGTCGGCGCGGACTCGGTGGGCCGAAGGGCCTGCTTCCGTGCTGTATCTCTAGACTACACTAAACTAAACCAAACCAAGTGTGTCCCCAGTTTATTTACCAATGTTTTGTTTCCTTCAACATTACAGGGAGGAAACGTCTTCCAACTTCATTTCCAGCCGACCTCTATCAGCACGGTATGGTTTACATTGGGAGATACCAAAGTCCTAGCAATCCTACTGCCTGGTTATCTAGTATGGTTTAACGTGAAGAAACCCATCATTGAAATAGAGGGTTACTTTATAATTTGGGATGGTTGGCTAAAGTGTCTCTCTTATCCTATGGTGAAAATTCAGACGGACTTTAGAGGGAATGAGGATTAGGCATCTGCAGATGCATTAATGCCTCCAATTTAGTTTCAGTTACAGTTTCAGTTCAGTTTTAGTTTATTGTCACGTGTACCGAGGTACAGCGAAAAGCTTTTGTTGCGTGCTAACCAGCCAGCGGAAAGACAATACATGATTACAATCGAGCCATTTACAGTGTGCAGACACATGATAAACGTTTAGTGCAAGGTAAAGCCAGTCAAGTCCGATCACAGATAGTCCGAAGGTCCCCGATGAGGTAGGTAGTAGTTCAGCACTGCTCTCTGGTTGTGGTAGGACGATTCAGCTGCCTGATAACAGCTGGGAAGAAATTCCCTCCTATGAATCTGGAGGTGTGCGTTTTTCACACTTCTATACCTCTTACCCGATGGGAGAGGGGAGAAGAGGGAGTGGCCGGGGTGAGACTGGTCCTTGATTGTGCTGCTGGCCTTGCCAAGGCAGCGTGAGGTGTAGATGGAGTCAATGGAAGTCCAAGTCTTCTAAGGAAGTAGAAGCGTTGGTGTGCTTTCTTGGCTATTGTTTCGAACCATTTTATCGCGGTCCAATATTGGAATCATAGAAACATTAAAGAAGGGAGGGAAGCCACTTTGAGAACCCAGCTGGGCACTTCTATACCTTTTGCCCAGCTCTGCCCCGTTAAATGTTTCCTCCGTCCCTTCATACTCTTCATGCTTGATCAGCGATTTCTCCAGTCAAAGAGTAGGAGAGAAGTCACATTGTGAACACCTTCCGTAAACCCTTTCTTGTGACTCTATTTTGGTGAGGTCTGGGCATTACCAGCCAGGCTAAGGCTTAACACTGAAGATGGACACAAAATGCTGGAGTAACTCAGCAGGTCAGACAGCATCTCTGGAGAGAAGAAATCGGTGACGTCTCTTTAGAAGGGTCTCGACCCGAAACGTCACCAATTCCTTTTCCTCCAGAGATGCTGCCTGTCCCGCTGAGTTACTCCAGCTTTTTGTGTCTATCTTCAGTTTAAACCAGCATCTGCAGTTTCTTCCAACACATTTCGTAATGCTTATTGTTCTTGGGAAGAGAGGTTGGTGAGCTACCTGCTCGAATCAGTAGACAATAGACAATTGACAATAGGTGCAGGAGGAGGCCATTCAGCCCTTCGAGCCAGCACTGCCATTCACTGTGATCATGGCTGATCATCCGCAATCAGTACCCCATTCCTGCCTTCTTCCCATATCCCTTGACTCCGCTATCTTTAAGAGCTCTACCTAACTCTCTCTTGAAAGCATCCAGAGAATTGGCCTCCATTGCCTTCTGAGGCAGAGATTTCCACAGATTCACAACTCTCTGGGGTGAAATCTTTTTCCTCATCTCTGTTCCAAATGGCCTACCCCTTATTCTTAAACTGTGGCCCCTGGTTCTGGACTCCCCCCAACATCGGGAACATGTAGTCCTTCTCGTCATCCCCAAAGGGCGTGAGGAGGTTTTATTTTGTTACTGAGAAAGGGCATCGTTTAAGTTAGCGACACACCGAGTCCACAACGACCACGACCGTCGATCACCCGTTCACACACCAGGTCTACGTACACCACACCAGGCGGCACGGTGGCGCAGCGGTAGAGTTGCTGCCTTACAGCGAATGCAGCGCCAGAGACTCAGGTTCGATCCTGACTATGGGCGCCGTCTGTACGGAGTTTGTACGTTATCCCCGTGACTGGCGTGGGTTTTCTCCGAGATCTTCGGTTTCCTCCCACACTCCAAAGACGTACAGGTTTGTAGATTAATTGGCTGGGAAAATGTTTTTAAAAAATTGTCCCTAGTGGGTGTAGGATGGTGTTAATGTGCGGGGATCGCTGGGCAGCGCGGACCCGGTTGGCCGAAGGGCCTGTTTCCGCGCTGTATCTCTAAATCTAAATCTAAAAATCCCACTTTATCATCCACGTTAGGGGCAATTTACAAAGGGCCAATTAACCTCCCCTCCCCCAACGCACGTCTTTGGGATGTGAGCAGAAACCGGAGCTCCCAAATGGTCACATGGAGAACGTGCAAACTCCACACAGACAGAATCAAACCCGAATCCCTAGTACTGTGAGGCAGCAGCTCTACCCGCTGCGCCGCCGCGCCGATCTTGGCAGTATTATTTTCTTAATGGGTCAGGCCATTGCGATGTTACATTTTGTTAATGTGAACAATTTATTCTTTCAGTCACAAAACAGAGGGAAGTTGAGCTCCGGGTCATCGTTTGAAACCAGTTCAGAATCCAGAAAGAGTCACTCAAAATCAAAATCATTATCATCATCTTCATCCTCATCCTCAACTTCATCTTCATCGCAGCAGGTAACAGTCCAAGCTAGACAGAGTCATAGAGTGATAGAGAGTGGAAACAGGCCCTTCGGCCCAACGTTCCCATACCGGCCAACCTGTCCCAGCTGCCCTAGCCCCACCTGCCCGCGTTTGGCCCATATCCCTCCAAACCTGCCCTATCCATGTACCTGTCCAACTGTTCCTTAAACTATGGGATAGTCCCAGCCTCAACTACCTCCTCTGGCAGCTTGTTCCATACACCCACCACCCCTCCAGTGTGTCGAGTTGTGTTTATTGACATGCACACAGATACAGTGAGGTACAGTGCAGTGAAGGTCTTGTTTATAGCAACATTACTCTGCCTTAGTAGGCTGGGACTGGGTTCCATGGGGCGTGGGAGTTTGAGTGGCGATCTTAGAGAGGTGTAAAAAATCATGAAGGGAAAAGGTCGGGTGAATGAATGGAGTCTTTTACCCAGACTAGGGGATCATGAACCAGAGGGCTTAGGGTTCAAGGTGAGAGGGGAACGATTTAATAGGTACCTGAGGGACAACATTTTCACTCAGAGGGTATTGGGTGTATGGAACGAGCTGCCAGAGGAGGTAGTTGAAGCAGCATTTCAAAGGCATTTGGACAGGTGCATAGATAGGAAAAGTTTTGAGGGATATGGGCCAAACCCGGGCAGGTGGGACTGGCGTAGATGGGGCACCTTGGTTGGCACGGACAAGTTGGGCTGATGGGCTTGATCCATGCTGTACGACTCTTTGATTCTATGGCCACAAAAACATTAACTATACATAATTAGAAACATAGACAGAGAAACATAGAAAATAGGTGCAGGAGTAGGCCATTCTGTCAATAGACAATAGACAATAGACAATGGACAATAATAATAATAATAATAATGTATTTTATTTATATAGCGCTTTTCATATACTCAAAGACGCTTTACAGAGATTTAGAGAACATAGGGAAATTAATAAATAGATAAATAAGTAAATAAATAAACGAACAGAGAAAGGAGACAGTAGGTGGGGTGACCTTCAGTGGTTGAAGGCAGTACTGAACAGGTGAGACTTCAGCGATGTTTTGAATGTGGTGAATGTGGAGGAGTCTCTAACGTTTTGGGGTAGTGAGTTCGATAGGGTGGGAGCAGCGATGGAGAAAGCCCTGTCCCCCCAGGATCTGAGTTTGGTCCGGATGTGGGGGGATAGGAGATTGGCAGCAGCAGAGCGGAGGGTGCAGGTGGGAGTGTGCCTGTGGAGGAGGTCGGTCAGGTAGGATGGGGCCAGGTTATGGAGGGCTTTGTAGGTTATGAGGAGGATTTTGTACTGGATTCTCTGGGGGATGGGGAGCCAGTGGAGTTTATAAAGGACGGGGGTGATATGGTCACGGATCGGGGTGTGGGTGAGTAGATGGGCAGCGGAGTTTTGAATGTATTGAAGTTTACTGATGATTTTTGAGGGTGCGCCATAGAGGAGGCTGTTGCAGTAGTCCAGACGGGAGGTGATGAAGGCGTGGATGAGGGTTTCTGCAGCTGTGGAGGAGAGGGATGGACGGAGACGGGCAATGTTTTTGAGGTGGAAGAAGGCTGTCTTTGTGATGTGTTTGATGTGTTTGTCGAAGGAGAGGGCTTGATCAAAGATGATTCCAAGATTCCGGATGTGAGGTGAGGTGGATACTGGGAGACCATCAATGTTGAGGATGAAGTTTTGGGTGGATTTGGTGAGCGTTTTTGGACCAATGATGATGATTTCAGATTTGTTGCAATTGAGTTTGAGGAAATTTGATTGAAGCCAAGATTTTATTTCAGTGATGCAGTTTGTCAGTGTAGAGTGTGTGGTGGGGGAGATTGACTTGGTGGAGATGAGGAGCTGGATATCATCGGCGAAGCAGTGGAAGTTGAGACCATGACGGCGGATTAATTGACCAAGGGGGAACAGGTAGAGGATGAAGAGGAGGGGGCCAAGGACTGAGCCTTGGGGGACACCTTGGGGGAGGGGAGCGGTGGGGGATTTACAGTTGTTAATGGAGATGAACTGGTGTCTGTCAGAGAGGTAAGATTTGAACCAGGATAGGGCTGTGCCGGTGATGTTAAGATAGACAATAGACAATAAACAATAGACAATAGACAATAGGTGCAGGAGTAGGCCATTCAGCCCTTCGAGCCAGCACCGCCATTCAATGCGATCATGGCTGATCACTCTCAATCAGTACCCCGTTCCTGCCTTCTCCCCATACCCCCTCACTCCGCTATCCTTAAGAGCTCTATCCAGCTCTCTCTTGAAAGCATCCAACGAACTGGCCTCCACTGCCTTCTGAGGCAGAGAATTCCACACCTTCACCACTCTCTGACTGAAAAAGTTCTTCCTCATCTCCGTTCTAAATGGCCTACCCCTTATTCTTAAACTGTGGCCCCTTGTTCTGGACTCCCCCAACATTGGGAACATGTTTCCTGCCTCTAATGTGTCCATTCCCCTAATTATCTTATATGTTTCAATAAGATCCCCCCTCATCCTTCTAAATTCCAGTGTATACAAGCCCAATCGCTCCAGCCTTTCAACATACGACAGTCCCGCCATTCTGGGAATTAACCTAGTGAACCTACGCTGCACGCCCTCCATAGCAAGAATATCCTTCCTCAAATTTGGAGACCAAAACTGCACACAGTACTCCAGGTGCGGTCTCACCAGGGCCCGGTACAACTGTAGAAGGACCTCTTTGCTCCTATACTCAACTCCTCTTGTTATGAAGGCCAACATTCCATTGGCTTTCTTCACTGCCTGCTGTACCTGCATGCTTCCTTTCATTGACTGATGCACTAGGACACCCAGATCTCGTTGAACTCCCCCTCCTCCTAACTTGACACCATTCAGATAATAATCTGCCTTTCTATTCTTACTTCCAAAGTGAATAGCCTCACACTTATCTACATTAAACTGCATCTGCCATGTATCCGCCCACTCACACAACCTGTCCAAGTCACCCTGCAGCCTTATTGCATCTTCCTCACAATTCACACTACCCCCCAGCTTAGTATCATCTGCAAATTTGCTAATGGTACTTTTAATCCCTTCGTCTAAGTCATTAATGTATATCGTAAATAGCTGGGGTCCCAGCACCGAACCTTGCGGTACCCCACTGGTCACTGCCTGCCATTCCAAAAGGGCCCCATTTATCCCCACTCTTTGCTTTCTGTCTGTCAACCAATTTTCTATCCATGTCAGTACCCTACCCCCAATACCATGTGCCCTAATTTTGCCCACTAATCTCCTATGTGGGACCTTGTCGAAGGCTTTCTGAAAGTCGAGGTACACCACATCCACTGACTCTCCCTTGTCAATTTTCCTAGTTACATCCTCAAAAAATTCCAGTAGATTTGTCAAGCATGATTTCCCCTTCGTAAATCCATGCTGACTCGGAATGATCCCGTTACTGCTATCCAAATGCTCAGCAATTTTGTCTTTTATAATTGACTCCAGCATCTTCCCCACCACTGATGTCAGACTAACTGGTCTATAATTACCCGTTTTCTCTCTCCCTCCTTTCTTAAAAAGTGGGATAACATTTCCTATCCTCCAATCCACAGGAACTGATCCTGAATCTATAGAACATTGAAAAATGATCTCCAATGCTTCCACTATTTCTAGAGCCACCTCCTTAAGTACCCTGGGATGCAGACCATCAGGCCCTGGGGATTTATCAGCCTTCAGTCCCATCAGTCTACCCAAAACCATTTCCTGCCTAATGTGGATTTCCTTCAGTTCCTCCATCACCCTAGGTTCTCCGGCCCCTAGAACATTTGGGAGATTGTGTGTATCTTCCTCAGTGAAGACAGATCCAAAGTAACGGTTTAACTCGTCTGCCATTTCTTTGTTCCCCATAATAAATTCCCCTGCTTCTGTCTTCAAGGGACCCACATTTGCCTTGACTATTTTTTTTCCTCTTCACGTACATAAAAAAACTTTTGCTATCCTCCTTTATATTATTGGCTAGTTTACCCTCGTACCTCATCTTTTCTCCCCGTATTGCCTTTTTAGTTATAGGTGCAGGAGTAGGCCATTCGGCCCTTCGAGCCAGCACCGCCATTCAATGTGATCATGGCTGATCATTCTCAATCAATACCCCGTTCCTGCTTTCTCCCCATACCCCCTGACTCCGCTATCCTTAAGAGCTCTATCTAGCTCTCTCTTGAATGTATTCAGAGAATTGGCCTCCACTGCGCTCTGAGGCAGAGAATTCCACAGATTCACAACTCTCTGACTAAAAAAGTTTTTCCTCTCATCTCTGTTCTAAATGGCCTACCCCTTATTCTTAAACTGTGGCCCCTGGTTCTGGACTCCCCCAACATTGGGAACATGTTTCCTGTCTCTAACATGTCCTTTGAGCCAACACCGCCATTCGATTTGATCATGGCTGATCATCCAAAATCAGTACCCCGTTCCTGCTTCTTACCCATATCCCTTGATTCCGTTAGCCCTAAGAGCTAAATCTAACTCATTCCGTTAGTCCTAAGAGATACATCTAACTCATTCCGTTAGCCCGAAGAGTTACATCTAACTCATTCCATTAGCCCTAAGAGATACATCTAACTCATTCCGTTAGCCCTAAGAGCAACATCTAACTCATTCCGTTAGCCCCAAAAGCTACATCTAACTCATTCCGTTAGCCTTATATCAAGCCTCTAATTGCACATACATTCTACTAGAGAGTGAAAAGAAAAAGACTGGGAAAAAAAAGTTAGTGCAAAACACAATTAGTAGAAAGTGCATAGTAGTGTAAAGGATGGTCTGTAGGATTAGGGTTGTGCAACTTCACCACTTTGCCACCACGTTCCACTTTGACCAAATTTGCGGAGACCTGTCCTAACAATTCCCTTACTTTCTCAGTGACAAATGTTGTTTGCAAAAGGCCGTAAAAACATTTCGCTGCATTAGAGGCACAGGTCGTCATGACTAGACAAGTCGGAAATTGTCACGGTGTAAACTAGATCCATGGACCGCGAGCGATTTTGAATAATAATGCAAATGTCCTTGGTTTATATATTTTTCTCTCCCTGCAGTCCACGTTCGTTGGAGATTCGACGTCACCAATATTCTCCTTGTTCACACGGGCCATCAACACCGACAACAAAGAGAAAGGCTACCAGGCCAAGACCTACGTGGACAGTTCAATGGAACGGCGATCTTTACACCTTTTAGTGGACGAGCTGCCAGGAGGTGGAAACTGGAAAGCCTGCCTCAACGCTGAGATGCCCAATCCTCACAGAGCAGTGGTAATGTGTAGCTAAATACTTCTCCGCTTGGTCAAAGACTCTACTCAAGTCCACTTTAGTATCAGCCTTGGGTATCAACCAGCATCTGCAGTTTGTTCCTTAGTTTGGTTTAGTCTGTTGCCATGTGTACCGTTCCATTGACTCCATTTGCACCTCACGCTGCCTCAGCATCGGCCACCAGCACAATCAAGGATGAGTCTCACCCCGGCCACTCCCTCTTCTCCCCTCTCCCATCGGGCAAGAGGTACAGAAGTGTGAAAACGCACACCTCCAGATTCAGGGACAGTTTCTTCCCAGCTGTTATCAGGCAACTGAACCATCCTACTACAACCAGAGAGCGGTCCTGAGATGCCATCTACCTCATTGGAGACCCTCGGACTCTCTTTAATCGGACTTTATCTTGCACCTAACATTATTCACGTCATTCCCTTATTATGTATCTGTACACTGTGAATGGCTCGACTGTAATCGTGTATTGTCTTTCTGCTGACTGGTTAGCACGCAACAAAAGCTTTTTCACTGTACCTCGGTAAATGTGCCCATAAAATAAACTAAACTAAACCACTGAGGTACAGTGAAAAGCATTTGTAACGTGCTGACCAGTCAGCGGAAGGACTGTACATGATTACAATCGAGCCGTCCACAGTGTACGGATATATGATGAAGGGGATAACATTTAGGTGCAAGTTAAAGTCCAGTAAAGTTCGATTAAAGATAGTCCGAGGGTCTCCAATGAGGTAGATAGTAGCTCAGGACCGCCCTCTAGTTGTTGATAGGGTGGTTCAGTTGCCTGATAATCTGGAGGTGTGCGTTTTCACACTTCTGTACCTCTTGCCCATTGGGAGAGGGGAGAAGAGGGAGTGGCCGGGGTGAGACTGGTCCTTGATTGTGCTGCTGGCCTTGCCGAGGCAGCGTGAGGTGTAGATGGAGTCAATGGAAGTCTAAGCCTTGTAAGGAATTAGAGGCGTTGGTGTGCTGTCTTGGCCATGGTTCCGACCATTTTATCTCGGTCCAATATTAGAACCATTGACTCATAGTGGTGTGGAGGGAGACCCACTGAGCAGCCAGCTATTCTCTGCAATGGTAGCAGACTCACTCCCTCCTCTTTCCCACAAACCTGTCCATTCATTTTCCCCTTCAGGTTTCCTTCAGCAAGCTATGAACTTGCACCCCAAAATCCCTCTGTACAACACAGAGGCCCTGCAATTTACATAGAATAGGAAATAGGTGCAGGAGTAGGCCATTCGGCCCTTTGAGCCAGCACCGCCATTCAATGTGATCACGGCTGATCATCCAAAATCAGTACCCCGTTCCTGCCTTCTCCCCATATCCCTTGACTCCGCTATCTTTAAGAGCTCTATCTAACTCTCTCTTGGAATCATCTAGTGAATTGGCCTCCACTGCCTTCTGTGGCAGAGAATTCCACGGATTCACAACTCTCTGGGTGAAAAAGATTTTCCTCATCTCAGTCTTAAATGGTGTACCCCTTATTCTTAAACTGTGACCCCTGGTTCTGGACTCCCCCAACATCGGGAACATTTTTCCTGTCCAATCCCTTAACAAATGTTATTTGTTTCTCTAAGATCCCCTCTCATGCTTCTAAATTCCAGTGAATTTACTGTATACTTTTCCTTGCATTAATCTCCCAAAAATGCAACACTTCAAATGTGTCGACTCTCTCTCTTTCTCTCTCTCCATGTTTGATCTTAGTTTCAATCTTGTGTGCCTTTAATGACATTTATCACAATACTAAGGAGGTTTGATTTCCACATCAAGTGATTGTTACATATTTTCCTACGAATGAACAACATTAACTTAAGAGGGTCCATAAAAATGGAACCCATTCTTTACCGGGGAAGCCTGTAAATTATTGCAGAAGATATTGGTGGCACGGTGGCACAGCAGTAGAGCTGCTGCCTCACAGCGTCAGAGACCCAGGTTCGATCCTGACCTTGGGCGCTGCTTGTGTGGAGTTTTGCACGTTCTCCCGGTGACCTGCGTGGGTTTTCTCCGGGTGCTCCGGTTTCCTCCCACACTCCAAAGACGTTCAGGTTTGTAGGTTAATCGGCTTCTGTAAATTGTCCCCGGTGTGCGTATGATGGAACTGATTGATGTACGGGCGATGGATGGTCGGCATGGACTCGGTGGGCCGAAGGGCCTGTTTCCACGCTGTATCCCCGAGCTGAACTAAACCACGAAGGAAATGCTTCTGAGGAAGGCGATGGAAGTTCTTTATAATGAATCATCTGTGCTAAGAAATTGAAGTTATGTTCTCGATTTTCCTCTGTGATATTTCAGGGAGCGATGAAATGGGGCAAAAACTGCCTGGATTACAAGATTACAGCCAAAGCAACTACCGGTCACTTCAAACGTCACCCAGCCGTTCAACTCAAAGCAAAATGGGACAGAATACCTCAGTCCATAAAAGACGCCGCAGAAATGTAGGCAACGTTCTCAATAGCTCACGTCTTTCATAGGACACTTAGTGCTGGAGTTACTCAGTGGGTCAGGCAGCATCTCTGGAGGACACCTAAAGGTGACTTTTCGGGTCAGGACCTTTCTTCAGACTGGGCAGCTCACAACCCAGCGGTATGAATATTGATTTCTCTGACTTCAAGTAACCCCTGCATCCCCTCTCTCTCCGTCCCTCCCCCACCACCGAGAACTAAGGGGGACCAAAAACCAGAGAGCTGTGCTGAACTACTATCTACCTCTTTGGTGACCCTCAGTCTATCCTTGATCGGGCTTTGCTGGCTTTATCTTGCACTAACCGTTATTCCCTTATCGCATATCTACACACTGTAAATGGATCGATTGTAATCACGCATTGTCTTTCTGCTGACTGGTTAGTACGCACGGTAGCGCAGCGGTAGAGTTGCTGCTTTACAGCGAATGCAGCGCCGGAGACTCAGGTTCGATCCTGACTACGGGTGCTGCACTGTAAGGAGTTTGTACGTTCTCCCCGTGACCTGCGTGGGTTTACTCCGAGATCTTCGGTTTCCTCCCACACTCCAAAGACGTACAGGTATGTAGGTTAATTGGCTGGGTAAAATGTAAAAAATTGTCCCTAGTGGGTGTAGGATAGTGTTAATGTACGGGGATCACTGGGCGGCACGGACTTGGAGGGCCGAAAAGGCCTGTTTCCGGCTGTATATATATGATGATATGATGATGATGATGCAACAAAAACCTAGTTAGTTCTCCGACTAGTTTCACAGTCCTTCTGATTAATTTACTGGTTGAGTGCCTCATTGTCACCTTTCCCTCAGCTAACAATGAACCATTTTACATTTGCTTATCATGTTCTGCTCTGATCTGTCGTTTTCACACCTTACCCTTCCATATCTCTAGACTCCCTCTCCCCTGACTCTCAGTCTGAAGAAGGGTCTCGACCTGAAACGTCACCCGTTCCTCTTCTCCAGAGATGCTGCCTGATCCGTTGAGTTACTCCAGCTTTTTGGGTTTATCTTCCCTTCTTCAGACTGATCGTAGTAGGGGGGGGGGAAAGCAGGGGGGGGGGAGAGGGGGGGACAGGACAAAGCGAGCGATAGGTGGAAAAAAGACACCAAGTGCCAGAGCAATTCAGCAGGTCAGGCAGCATCTCTGGAGAACACGGATAGGTGACGTTTCGAGTCAGAACACTTCTTCAGACCACCTGACCCACAGAGTTACTCCAGCACTCCATGTCTTTTTTTTGTGAACCAGCATCTGCTATTCTTTATTTCTACTCTAAGTGATAGGTGGATACAGATGAGGGGGGGGGGGGGGTAATTGAGGGGGGTTAATGGGTGGACAAAGGCTAGGGGTGGAAAGGAGAGAAGTCGGATGAGGAGGGAAGCAAAGTTAAAGAGGAGGGAAAATGAGAGCAAAGGGAGGCCAGGAGACAATGTCAGATAAGGGTAGAAGAGAGAATGAAAGAAGAATAAAATGGAGACAAGAGGAACGCAAGGAGACAAAGGACCCAGTGTGGGGGGGGGGGGGGACAGCCGAGAGGGAGAACAGAGGAGGACCCGGCGTGGGGGAACCATAGATGGAATGTATTCAGAATGGTTTGTGTAAAATGGGATACAAACTTTGCCGGCGCCCTTTATGTGGCAACTCTTTGCATACCTTGGGTACGCAATATCTCTGTGACTTGGCACATGTGGCAATAAAGCATCACTCATTCATTCATTCATTCAAAGGAGTGTCAGATAAGTGGAGAAGAGGAGAGTCAAGAGTCAAGATTGTTTTATTGTCGTGTGGCCCCCAGATAGAACAATGACATTCTTACTTGCAGCAGCACAACAGAACATGTAAACATAGTGCACTGTAAACAATATGATAAATGAGAGAGAGAAAAACAAGTTCAGTGTGTGCATATATACACATACTCACAAATACACATAAATATAGATTATATATATATGTGTGTGTGTGTGTGTGTGTGTGTGTGTGTGTGTGTGTGTGTGTGTGTGTGTGTGTGTGTGTGTGTGTGTGTGTGTGTGTGAGTGTGTGTGTGTGTGTGTGTGTGTGTGTGTGTGGGTGTGTGTGTGTGTATATGTGTATATATATATATGTGTGTGTGTGTGTGTGTGTGTGTGTGATTTTTTTTAGATTTAGATTTTTTTTCCGATTTTGTTTCCGATTTAGACATGTACACCTACTCCTGCACCTATTGTGTGTGTGTGTGTATATATGTATGTGTGTGTATATGTGTGTGTGTGTGTGTGTGTGTGTGTGTGTGTGTGTGTGTGTGTGTGTGTGTGTGTGTGTGTGTGTGTGTGTGTGTGTGTGTGTGTGTATGTATATATGTATATGTGTGTGTATATATATATATGTGTGTGTGCATATATGTATATGTGTGTGTGTATATATGTGTATATATATATGTGTGTATATATATATGTGTGTGTGTGTGTATATATATGTATATGTGTGTGTATATATATGTGTGTGTGTGCGTGTGTGTGTATATATATATATATATATGTATATGTGTGTGTATATATGTGTGTATATATATATATGTGTGTGTGTGTATATATGTATATGTGTGTGTATATATGTGTATATATATATATATGTGTATATATATGTGTGTGTGTGTGTGTGTGTGTGTGTGTGTGTATATATATGTATATGTGTGTGTATATATATATGTGTGTATATATATATATATATGTGTGTGTGTATATACACATATATATATATATATACACGCACACGTACATACGTACACAAAAAACAAGCAAACAAATAAAAGTTGTAGAAACATAGAAATATGGAAAATAGGTGCAGGAGTAGGCCATTTGGCCTTTCGAACCAACACCGCCATTCAATATGATCACGGCTGATCATCTAGAATCAGTACCCCGTTCCTGCTTTTTCCCCATATCCCTTGATTCCGTTAGCACTAAGAGCTAAATGTAACTCTCTGTTGAAAACTGGTGAAAGAGGAGTGAAATGTAACACCTGAGGGAGGGGTGTGGGTGTGAGGGGGATGGGGAGAGGGAGGGCGGAGGGGTAGTGGGGGCATGGGTACGCTGGGGAGATGGGGGAGGGTGGTGGGGTAGTGGGGGCATGGGTAGGCTGGGGAGATGGGGGAGGGCGGTGGGGTAGTGGGGGCATGGGTACGCTGGGGGGTTTGGGGAGGGCCATTGGTAGCCATATCTACATCTTGTATTGAATGTGTGAAGAGGACAATTAATTCCCACCCGTTCCATTGCAGGATTTCTGATAACCTGGCGGGTTTGGCCTTCATGCTGGGATTCTCTGAAAGACACTTCAAGAGTCCGTCTCATCAACTGTCCGTGATGGCCGCCGCCACCTCTCAGCGAACCCTTGACATTCTGGTGAAAACGCCAAAGGTACTTCTCACATCCTCTCCTCGAACCTGATTGCAAGTCGAATCGTTAGTCAGGAAGGCAAATGCAATGCTGGCATTTATTGCGGGAGGGCTGGAATACCTCTAGAACACTATAATGCTGAGGCTCTACAAGACACTGGTCGGACCGCATTTGGAGCATCGTGAGCAGTTTTGGGCCCCATATCTGAGGAAGGATGTGCAGCTCGGTTCAAGAACCTGAAGGATGGAGGAAAGTAGCTAGGGTTGCCAACTGTCCCGTATTAGGCGGGACATCCCGTGTTTTGGGCTAAATTGGTTTGTCCCAAATGGGACCGCCCTTGTCCCGTATTAGGCCCGGGTGGGGGCTGGGGGGGGGGGGGCTATAGGCCCGGACACTGTAGGCCCCGACAATGTAAGCCCCAACGCTGTAGGCCCCGACAATGTAGGCCCCAACGCTGTAGGCCCCGACAATGTAGGCCCCAACGCTGTAGGTCCTGACAGTTTAGGTCCCAACACTCTAGATTTCCGACAGTTTAGCTCCGGACAGTCTAGGTCCGGAGGCCCGGGCGCCGCCTAACGGAGGTTGTGTGGCCGCCATTGGTGGAGCGGGAGCACGTGGCCACTGGCTGGGTGAGGCGGGGCGGTGACATCACCTTGTCCCATATTTGGGAGTGAGATAGTTGGCACTCCTAAAAGTAGCTGTTCTTGGACTTGGTGGTGGGGGACTTCAGAATTATCTGTGCTATCTCTTATGCTCCGTAAGATTGTTACGGAATAATGCAGAAGTTGCAGGATCAATTCATCCCAAAGAGGAGGAAAGATTCTTAGGGGAGTAAGAGGCACCCGTGGCTGACAAGGGAAGTCAAGGACAGCATAAAAATAAAAGAGAAGAAATATAACATAGCAAAGAAGAGTGGGAAGACAGAGGATTGGGACTCTTTTAAAGAGCAACAGAAGATAACTAAAAAGGCAATACGGGGAGAAAAGATGAGGAACGAGGGTAAACTAGCCAATAATATAAAGGAGGATAGTAAAAGCTTCTTTAGGTATGTGAAGAGGAAAAAATTGTTAAGGCAAATGTGGGTCCCTTGAAGACAGAAGCAGGGGAATTTATTATGAGGATCAAGGAAATGGCAGACGAGTTGAACTGGTACTTTGGATCTGTCTTCACTGAGGAAGATACATACAATCTCGCAGATGTTCTAGTGACCAGAGATCCTAGGGTGACGGAGGAACTGAAGGAAATCCACATTAGGCAGGAAATGGTGTTGGGTAGACTGATGGGACTGAAGGCTGATAAATCCCCAGGGCCTGATGGTCTGCATCCCAGAGTACTTAAGGAGGTGGCGCTAGAAACTGTGGACGCATTGATGATCATTTTCCAATGTTCTATAGATTCAGGATCAGTTCCTGTGGATTGGAGGATAGCAAATGTTGTCTCACTTTTTAAGAAAGGAGGGAGAGAGAAAACGGGAAATTATAGACCAGTTAGTCTGACATCAGTGGTGGGGAAGATGCTGGGATGTGCTGGCTCTGGAGAGGGTCCAGAGGAGGTTTACCAGAATGATCCCAGGGTGAGTGGGTTAACATATGATGAGCGTTTGTCGGCACTGGGCCTGTACTCGCTGGAGTTTAGACAGATGAGGGAGGACCTCATTGAAACTCACCGAATAGTGAAAGGCCTGGATAGAGTGGGTGTGGAGAGGATGTTTCCACAAGTGGGAGAGTCCAGGACCAGAGGGCACAGCCTCAGAATAAAAGGACGTTCCTTTAGGAAGATGAGGAGGAATTTCTTTAGTCAGAGAGTGGTAAATCTGTGGAAGGCCGTCAGTGGATTTTATTTAAGGCAGAGGTAGATAGGTTCTTGATTAGTACGGGTGTCAGGGGTTATGGGGAGAAGGCAGGAGAATGGGGTTAAGAGGGGAAAATACGTCAGCCGTGGCAGATTAGACCTGATGGGCCAAATGGCCTAATTCTGCTCCTATCACTTATGAACTTATGACCTTATGTAAGGGAATCTAGAACCACTTAATTACTTAGTGCCAATCCTGATTGGGGAACTGTGCCATGTACTACCTGCCCTATGTTTAAGGTGAGGGGGGAAAAGATTTAATAGGAACCTGAGGGATACCTTTCTCGCACAAAGGGTGGTGGGTGTATGAAGCGAGCTGAGGAGGTAGTTGTGGCAGGTACGATCACAACATTGAAGAGACATTTGGACAGGTACATAGATAGGACAGGTTTTGGAGGGATGTGGGCCAAAGGTGGGCAGGTGGGACCAGTGTAGATGGGACATGTTGACTGGAGGGCTGAACACAATACTCTAAATGCGGCCTCACCAACGTCTTATATAACTGCAACATGACCTCCCAACTTTGATCATCAATGAGTGATGAAGGCCTATGTGCCGAAAGCCTTTTTGACCACCCTGTCCAGCTGCGATGCCACTTCCAAGGAACTATGTACCTGCGCTCCTAGATCCCCCTAGAATAATGGAGAAGGGTGGCACGGTGGCGCAGCGGTAGAGTTGCTGCCTTACAGCGAATGCAGCGCCGGAGACTCAGGTTCGATCCCGGCTACGGGCGCCGCCTGTACGGAGTTTGTACGTTCTCCCCGTGACCTGCGTGGGTTTTCTCCGAGATCTTCGGTTTCCTCCCACACTCCAAAGACGTACAGGTACGTAGGTTAATTGACTGGGTAAATGTAAAAATTGTCCCTAGTGTGTGTGGGATAGTGTTAATGTGCGGGGATCGCTGGGCGGAGCGGACTCGGTGGGCCGAAGAGCCTGTTTCCACGCTGTAACACTAAATCTAAATCTAAATCTAAAAAGTCGAACAGGTTTGTAGGTTAATTGGCTTGGGTTTGTTCACTTGGTATGAGTGTAAATTATCCCTAGTGTGCGGGGATCGCTGGTCGGTGCGGACTCAGTGGGCCGAAGGGCCTGTTTCCGCGCTGTATCTCTAAACTAAACTAAACTTCAGTAAGTGGGTGAATGAGGTTGCTCTCAGGACCAGCACAGACTCACTCCTTCTGCACTGTCTGAATGAAGATACACCTATGCTCATTGCTCCAAGTGTGGTTACAAAATGGTGCCCGTTCATTTCCACTCAGCATATATTCAGCCGACAAGCTCTCCGCATTCCTGCGCCCCTCCCCTTTGACATCACCTCACCATCGGTACAACGAAGAGGGCTGCAAGTCCTTGCTGATTTACCTGCCATGGTCTCAACAGCGTTCACAGGTACGCCACTCTCGTTTGCCCTGCTTCTGAGTAAGTGATTACGTTTACGCTTATTGGCCTAGTATGTGCACGCACAAGGAATGCGTCCTGGTGCTCCGCTCGCAAGTAACAACACGGACGTACAGTAAACAAATTAATAATAAAACATAAAACATTAAAACATTAACAATAAAACATTATCGTTTAAACATGTGAATGAAATGAAATACCAGAGCAAAAGGAGGCGTCAGACTTTTGTTTATTGAGCAGGGCGTTGGTCTACTCAACAACCAATTGAGTTGGTCTAAGCCCAACGTCTCTTAGTCCAAGGAGCCGCGGACTATTTTTAATGTTGGGGGAGTCCAGAGCCAGGGGCCACAGTTTAAGAATAAGGGGTAGGCCATTTAGAACTGAGATGAGGAAAAACCTTTTCAGTCAGAGAGTTGTGAATCTGTGGAATTCTCTGCCTCAGAAGGCAGTGGAGGCCAATTCTCTGAATGCATTCAAGAGAGAGCTGGATAGAGCTCTTAAGGATAGCGGAGTCAGGGGGTATGGGGAGAAGGCAGGAACGGGGTACTGATTGAGAATGATCAGCCATGATCACATTGAATGGTGGTGCAGGCTGGAAGGGCCGAATGGCCTCCTCCTGCACCTATTGTCTATTGTCTATTGTAATCGGACTCCACCTGACTCTACCTTGCACCAAACCCTATTCCCTTCATCCTGTATCTGTACACTGTGGACGGCTCGATTGTAATCACGTACGGTCTTCCCGCTGACTGGATAGCGCGCAACAAAAAGCTTTTCATTGGACCTCATTGCACGTGACAACAATATACGAAACAAAGCTCTGATGAGGGCGGCACGGTAGCGCAGCGGTCGAGTTGCTGCTTTACAGCGAATGCAGCACCGGAGACTCAGGTTCGATCCTGACTACGGGTGCTGCACTGTAAGGAGTTTGTACGTTCTCCCCCGTGACCTGCGTGGGTTTTCTCCGAGATCTTCGGTTTCCTCCCACACTCCAAAGACGTACAGGTATGTAGGTTAATTGGCTGGGTAAATGTAAAAATTGTCCCTAGTGGGTGTAGGATAGTGTTAATGTGCGGGGATCGCTGGGCGGCACGGACTTGGAGGGCCGAAAAGGCCTGTTTCCGGCTGTATATATATGATATGATATGATATGATAGACGCAAAATGCTGGAGTAACCCAGCGGGACGGGCAGCATCTCTGGAGAGAAGCAATGGGTGACGTTTCGGGTCGGGACCCTTCTTCAGACTGAGAGTCAGGGGTAGGGAAAATAGGAGATACAACAAGAATGCAAGGTGTGAAAACGACAGATCAAAGCAGTCCTGACCTACCATCCACCTCGTTGGAGAGCCTCAGGCTATTTTTAATCGGACTTTACTGGACTGTACACTGCACTAAACGTTATTCCCTTTATCCTGTATCTGTCCACTGTGGACGGCTCGATTGTAATCATGTGTTGTCTTTCCTCTGACTGGATGGCACAAAACAAAAAGCTTTTCACTGTACCTCGGTACACGTGACAATAACAAATTCAATGACCGCCGCACGGTGGCGAGGGGATAAAGTTGCTGTCTTACAGCGCCGGAGACCCGGGTTTGATCGAAGGTTGTACCGAGTTTGTACCTTCTCCCTGTGACCTGCGCGGGTTTTCTCCGGGTGCTCCGGTTTTCCTCCCACACTCCAAAGACGCACAGGTTTGTAGGTTAATTGGCTTTGTTAAAAATTGTAAATTGCCCCCAGTGTGTGTAGATTGGAGTTAGTGTGCGGGGATCTCTGGTCGGTGTGGACCTGGTGGGACGAAGGGCCTGTTTCTGCGCTGTATCTCTAAACTAAACTAAACTAAACTAAACTAAACTAAACTAAACTAAACTAAACTAAACTGTGTGTGTGTATAGGATAGTGTTAGTGTGCGGGGATCGCTGGTCGGCGCGGACCCGGCGGGCCGAAGGGCCTGTTTCCGCGCTGAATCCCTAAACGATGACTCCCCTTCAACCTGAGGCCATTGACTAACTAATTGGTACTTGGTTTTCCTCGCGCTAACTGTTGCCATCTCTATGCACAGCTGAATGCACGGTCGTTCAGGACACGTTCAGTCCGTTTAGCGAGAACAGCTTTAGGTATCAAATGCCTGAGAACTGTGGCCACGTTTTGGTCCAAGACTGCACCTCCGATCAGAAGTTCCTGGCACTGATAAAACGGAATGGGGAATCGCTGACTGTGCAACTAATTCTCCCCTTCAGGTGAGGACGAGCCTGTTGTGGTATTGCAAGGACTACTTTGTTGTATCGCAAGGACTATTTTGTTTGCCCTTGTAGTAACATGATACAAAGCTGGGTGGTAGTGTGAACTGTGAGGAAGATGCGATGAGGTTGCAGGGTGACTTGGACAGGTTGTGTGAGTGGGCGGATGCTTGGCAGATGCAGTTTAATGTGGATAAGTGTGAAGTTATCCACTTTGGTGGTCAGAATAGGAAGGCAGAGTATTATCTGAATGGCGTCAAGTTAGGAAAAGGGGACGTACAACGAGATCTGGGTGTCCGAATGCATCAGTCACTGAAAGGAAGCATGCAGGTACAGCAGGCAGTGAAGAAAGCCAATGGAATGTTGGCCTTCATAACAAGAGGAGTTGAGTATAGGAGCAAAGAGGTCCTTCTGCAGTTGTACAGGGCCCTAGTGAGACTGTACCTGGAGTACTGTCTGCAGTTTTGGTCTCCAAATTTGAGGAAGGATATTCTTGCTATTGAGGGCGTGCAACATAGGTTTACTAGGTTAATTATCGAAATGGCGGGACTGTCATATGTTGAAAGACTGGAGCGACTAGGCTTGTATACACTGGAATTTGGAAGGATGAGAGGAGATCTTATCGAAGATTATTAAGGGGTTGGACATGTTAGAGGCAGGAAACATGTTCCCAATGTTGGGGGAGTCCAGACCAAGGGGCCACAGTTTAAGAATAAGGGGTAGGCCATTTAGAACTGAGATGAGGAAAAACTTTTTCAGTCAGATAGTTGTGAATCAGTGGAATTCTCTGCCTCAGAAGGCAGTGGAGGCCAATTCTCTGAATGCATTCAAGAGAGAGCTAGATAGAGCTCTTAAAGATAGCGGAGTCAGGGGGGTATGGGGAGAAGGCAGGAATGGGGTACTGATTGAGAATGATCAGCCATGATCACATTGAATGGCGGTGCTGGCTCGAAGGGCCGAATGACCTCCTCCTGCACCTATTGTCTATTGTCTATTGTCTAAAGCGTTCAGCACACGAGACATCGAAACATAGAAAATAGGTGCAGGAGGAGGCCATTTGGCCCTTCGAGCCAGCACCCCCATAAATTGTGATCATGGCTGATCATCCACAATCAGTAACCCGTGCCTGCCTTCTCCCCATATCCCTTGATTCCACTAGCCCATAGAGCTCTATCTAACTCTCTTTTAAATTCGACCGTGGTATAAAATCATGAAAGGAACGGATCGGATAGATGCGCAGAGTCTCTTGCCCAGAGTAGGGGAATCGAGGACCAGAGGACATAGGTGTAAGGTGAAGGGGATAAGATTTCTTGATTAGCACCGGAGTTATGGGCAGAACGCAGGAGAATGGGGTTGGGGTTGGGGTGGGGGGGGGGAGGGACGAGAGAGATAGATCAGCCATGATTGACTGGTGGAGTAGACTTGATGGGCCGAAAGGCCTAATTCTGCTCCTCTCACCTATGATCTTACAAAGATTTAATAGGAATCTGAGGAGTAGCTTTTTCACCCACAGAGGCTGGTGGGTGTATGGAACGAGCTGCCAGAGGAGGTAGTTAAGGCTGGGACTATCCCAACGTTTATGAAACAGTTGGACAGGTACATAGTTGGATAGGACGGATATGGACTAAACGCAGGCAGGTGGGACTAGTGTAGCTGGGACATTGTTGGCCGGTGTGGGCAAGTTGGGCCGAAGGGCCTGTTTCCGCACTGTATCACTCTATGTCTCTATGACTCTATGACTGTGTGGCTGGCCGGTACTTTTGATAACACGTTGTTTTTTCTTGTTTGATGAAGTGAAATAGTGATGGAGTCGACGTCCATGGGATCTCCCCAGCTGACAGTCAATGGCAGCAAGGTGTCGATGGCAAGCCTTCCTATCACAGGCTTACGTGAGTAACTCAATGATGCTGAGGTCAGAACTGCAGATGCTTGTCTGAAGTTGGGTCTCAGCCCGAAACGTCACCCATTCCATCTCTCCAGAGATGCTGCCAGTATCCCAGCTACACTGGTCCCACCTGCCTGAGTTTGGCCCTTATCCCTCCAAACATGTCCTATCCATGTACCCGTCTTGAGTCTGAAGAAGGGTCTCGACCCGAAACGTCACCCATTCCATCTCTCCAGAGATGCTCCGTGACCCGCTACTGAGTTACTCCAGAATTTTGTGTCCATCGAGGTTTATTTGTCACTTATACAACTGTGCAGTGAAATTCTTTTCGCCCGCCATTATTGCCCCCATTATTCAGTCCAAAGTCCGGTCAATGAACTGTACTGGAGCAGTTCCCATGGTCCATCATGACATCCCTCCCCCTCCCCATCCCCCTCCCCCTCCCCCCTCCCCCCTCCCCTTGTCCAGTCCTTTTATAATTGGCATCCCTCCCCTCCCCTCCCCCACCCCTCTCCCCTCACCTCACCTCCCTCCCCCTCTCCTCTCCTCTCCTCTCCTCTCCTCTCCTCTCCTCTCCTCTCCTCTCCTCTCCTCTCCTCTCCTCTCCTCTCCTCTCCTCTCCTCTCCTCTCCTCTCCTCTCCTCTCCTCTCCTCTCCTCTCCCCTCCCTTCCCCTCCCCTCCCCTCCCCTCCCCTCCCCTCTCCTCTCCTCTCCTCTCCTCTCCTCTCCTCTCCTCTCCTCTCCTCTCCTCTCTTCTCCTCTCCCCTCCCCTCCCCTCCCCTCCCCTCCTCCCCTCTCCTCTCCTCTCCTCTCTTCTCCTCTCCTCTCCCCTCCCCTCCCCTCCTCTCCTCTCCCCTCACCTTGTCCAGTCCTTTTATAATTTTATACGTCTCTATAAGATCCCCTCTCATCCTTCTAAATTCCAGCGAATACAAGCCCAGTCTTTCCAATCTTTCCCCATATGACAGTCCCGCCATCCCGGGGATTAACCTGGTGAACCTACGCTGGGCTGCCTCAATAGCAAGGACGTCCTTCCTCAAATTGGGAGACCAAAACTGCACACGATCAAAGATAGTTAGCAATAATCACTGTTTCAATGGCAAATGAGGTAGCATTCATATCCCTCCATACCCTGCACTTCCATGTGCCTATCCTGGAGCCTCTTAAATGCCACAATTGTCTCTGCCTCGTTCCAGGCACTCAGCAGCCTCTGTGTGTAAAAACAAAACATGCCCCTCACATCCCCTTTAAACGTTGCTCCTCTTATCTTAAAGTTCTAGTACTTGATAGTTCCATGCTGGTTAAATGGCTCTGACTGTCTGCCCTATCTGTGCCTCTCATCGTTTGGTACACTTTCATTAGATGTGTTGATCTCATTATTTCCAGGGTCGGTGTCCATTGAGTGGAATGCTGATGGGTTGAAGATAACAGCTCCGGAACTTGGTCTGCAAACACTCTTCTTCGATGGCAAAATGATTAAGGTGTCAAATATCTCCTGGTCTTACCTCGTTTCATGGATAAGCACAAATTGGAAGATTTAAACATAATTACTTAAACCATTTTAGTTTAGTTTAGTTTAGTTTAGTTAATGAAAGGACTGGACAAGCTAGATGCAGGACAAATGTTTCCAACGTTGGGGGAGTCCAGAAACAGGGGCCACACAGTCTTAGAATAAAGGGGAGGCCATTTAAAACTGAGATGAGAAAAAATGTTTTCACCCAGAGAGTTGTGGAATTTGTGGAATTCTCTGCCACAGAAGGCAGTGGAGGCCAATTCACTGGGTGAATTTAAAAGAGAGTTAGATAGAGCTCTAGGGGCTAGCGGAATCAAGGGATATGGGGAGAAGGCAGGCACGGGTTACTGGTTGTGGATGATCAGCCATGATCACAATGAATGGCGGTGCTGGCTCCTGCACCTATTTTCTATGTTTAGAGATAAGGCGTGGAAACAGGCCCTTCGGCCCACCGTGCCCGCACCGCCCAGCGATCCCCGCACATTAAAACTATCCTACGCAGACTAGGGTCAATTACATTTATACCGAGCCAACTAATCTACAAACCTGTACGTCTTTGGAGTGTGGGAGGAAACCGAAGATCTCCTAGAAAACCCGCGCAGGTCATGGGGAGAACGTACAAACTCCGTACAGACAGCGCCCGTAGTTGCGATCAAACCCACGTCACTTGCGCTGAAAGCACTGTGGGGCGGCAACTCTACCGCTGCGCCACCGTGCCGCCCATGGTGTTAAAAAGACTAATATGGTCATCCATCTACACCATACTGCCTCGGCAAGGCCAGCAGCATAATCAGGGACCAGTCTCACTCAGGCCACTCCCTCTTCTCCCCTCTCCCATCGGGCAAGAGGTACAGAAGTGTGAAAACGCACACCTCCAGATTCAGGGCACGGTTTCTTCCCAGCTGTTATCAGGCAACTGGACCATCCGACCACGAGCTAAAGTGTAGTCCAGACCTCCCACCTACCCCTCCGCCTTAAAAATATTCATTGACGGCCTTCACAGCCAACTGTGGCAAAGAATTCCACAGACTCTGACGAAAGAATGAAGGATGGGAAAGATTTAGACGGGGAACAAAGACACGAGGCAATAGGAGAAACAAGAACCTGAGGATATAGGTTTTAGGTGAGAGGGGAATGATTTAATAGGGACCTGTGCAGGGATCTATTTCACACAGAGGGTGGTGGGTATATGGACGAACTGTTGGGCATATGGACGAACCATTATACTTTAGTTTAGTTTAGAGATAAGGCATGGAAACAGGCCCTTCTTCCCACCAAATCCGCGCCGACCAGCGATCCCCGCACATTAACACTGTCCTGCACAGACTAGGGACAATTTACATTTATACCGAGCCAATTAACCTACAAACCTTCACGTCTTTGGAGTGTGGGAGGAAACCGAAGATCACGGAGAAAACCCTCGCATGGGAATAACCATGGTGGGCATATGGACGAACCATTTTAGGAGGTAGTTGAGGAAGGGAAATAATAACATTTAAAAGGCACCTGGATAGGTACATAGGATAGGAAAGGTTTCGAGGGAAGATAGACACAAAAAGCTGGAGTAACTCAGTGGCTCTTAAGGATAGCGGAGTCAGGGGGTATGGGGAGAAGGCAGGAACGGGGTACTGATTGAGAATGATCAGCCATGATCACATTGAATGGTGGTGCTGGCTCGAAGAGCCGAATGGCCTACTGCACCTATTGTCTATTGTCTATTGTCTATTGGCTCAGACAGCATTTCTGGAGAAAAGGGGTGAGTCGAGTCGGGTCGAGACCCTCTCAGTCTGAAGAAGGGCCTTGACCCGAAACGTCACTTATTTCTTTCCTCCAGAGATGCTGTCTGACCCGCTGAGTTACTCCAGATTTTTGTGTCCATCTTCGGGGTTTAAACCAGCATCTGCAGTTCCTCCCCAAATAAGGTTTACAGGGATATGGACCAAATGCAGAGAAATGGGACTAGCCTAGCGCACAGATAAGTTGGGCCAAAGGGCCTGTTCCTGTGCTGTATGACTTTATGGCTGTAAGCATTTAGACAAACGCTTGGGTCACCAGTACATGAAGGATATGGACCATATACGGGTAAATGAGACCCATGTAGATAGGTCCACATGGATAGACACAAAATGCTGGAGTAACTCAGCAGGTCAGGCAGCATCTCTGGAGAGAAGGAATGGGTGACGTTTCGGGTCGAGACTCTCCTTCACACTGATGTCAGGGGAGAGAGAATATAAGAAAATAACTGCAGATGCTGGTACAAATCGAAGGTATTTATTCACAAAATGCTGGAGTAACTCAGCAGGTCAGGCAGCATCTCAGGAGAGAAGGAATGGGTGACGTTTCGGGTCGAGACCCTTCTTCAGACTGATGTCAGGGGGGCGGGACAAAGGAAGGATATAGGTGGAGACAGGAAGATAGAGGGAGATCTGGGAAGGAGGAGGGGAAGAGAGGGACAGAGGAACTATCTAAAGTTGGAGAAGTCGATGTTCATACCACTGGGCTGCAAGCTGCCCAGGCGAAATATGAGGTGCTGATCCTCCAATTTCCGGTGAGCCTCACTATGGCACTGGAGGAGGCCCATGACAGAAAGGTCAGACTGGGAATGGGAGGGGGAGTTGAAGTGCTTGGCCACCGGGAGATCAGTTTGGCCAACGCGGACCGAGCGCAGGTATTGAGCGAAGCGATCGCCGAGCCTGTGTTTGGTCTCGCCGATGTAAATAAGCTGACATCTGGAGCAGCGGATGCAATAGATGAGGTTGGAGGAGGTGCAGGTGAACCTCTGTCTCACCTGGAAAGACTGTTTGGGTCCTTGGGTGGAGTTGAGGGGGGAGGTAAAGGGACAGGTGTTGCATCTCGTGCGGTTGCAGGGGAAAGTGCCCGGGGTTGGGGTGGTTTGGGTAGGAAGGGACGAGTGGACCAGGGAGTTACGGAGGGAACGGTCTCTGCGGAACGCAGGAGGGGTGGAGATGGGAAGATAAGGCCAGGGGTGGGGTCCCGTTGTCCCGATACATAGATAAGGAAGTGTAAGGTGTGAAACCAGGACAAAGGAGATCAAGGAAATTGTTAGCTGGGAGAAGGTAACCACAAAGCAAACAGAGATAAAATGTCGTCGGAGACAGTCAGACTGGTGGGAGAACTGGGAAGGGGGAGGGACGGAGAGAGAGGGAAAGCAAGGGTTACTTGAAGTTAGAGAAGTCAATGTTCATACCGCTGGGCTGTAAGCTGCCCAAGCCAAATATGAGGTGCTGTTCCTCCAATTTGCGCTGGGCCTCACTCTGACAATGGAGGAGGCCCAGGACAGAAAGGTCAGTGTGGGAGTGGGAGGGGGGAGTTAAAGTGCTGAGCCACCGGGAGATCAGGAAGGTTTAGGCGGGCTGAGTGGACGTGTTGGGGCCGAAGGGGCTTGCTTCCTCGCTGTGTAACTCCTGGGCCGGCGCGTGCAAGAAACGGAGCGAGATGCAACAGCTTGACTGAGTTTTTCTCGTCGTTCTCTCGGCTCACCCAGGTCACCCAGATGCCGTGGATGGTCGGGACAACGTGTGGATTGTGCGGCCAAGGCAAGGCCCAACAGAGCAACGAATACCAGCTGCCAAACCGCCAGAGAACCAAAGAGGTTCTCCGATTCGCACACTCGTGGTTAATGTCAGGAGGAAGCTGCAAAAGACAGTAAGGAGCTCACTTACGTCGCGCCCAGTTCTGGTGCTGGATTAGAGTCATAGAGTCACAGAGTGATACAGTATGGAACCCAAGCCCTCGGCCCAACTCGCCCACACCGGCCAACAATGTCCCAGCTACCCTAGTTCCACTTGTCTGCGCTTGGTCCATAACCCTCCAAACAATAGACAATAGACAATTGGAGTAATCCATTCGGCCCTTCGAGCCAGCACCGCCATTCACCGTGATCATGGCTGATCATCCACAATCAGTACCCCGTTCCTGCCTCATCCCCATAATCCCTTGACTCCGCTATCATTAAGAGCTCTATCTAGCTCCCTCTTGAAGCATCCAGAGAATTGGCCTCCACTGCTTTCTGAGGACGGAGAGTTCCCACAGCTTCACAACTCTCTGAGTGAAAAAGTTTTTCCTCATCTCCGTTCTAAATGGCCTGCCCCTTATTCTTAAACTGTGGCCCCTGGGTTCGGGACTCCCCAACATTGGGAACATGTTTCCTGCCTCTAACGTGTCCAACCCCTTAATAATCTTATATGTTTCAAACTTATCCTATCCATGTACCTGTCCAACTGTTTCTTAAACGATGGATAGTCCCAGCCTCAACTACCTCCTCCGGCAGCTTGTTCCATACACCCACCACCCTCTGTGTGAAAAAGTTACCCCTCGAATTCCTATTAAATCTTTTCCCCTTCACCTTGAACCTATGTCCTCTGGTCCTCGATTCCCCTACTCTGGGGCAAGAGACTCTGTGCATCTACCGATCTATTCCTCTCATGATTTTGTGACACCTCTATAAGATCTCCCCTCACCCTCCTGCGCTCCATGGAATAGAGACCCAGCCTGCTCAACCTCTCCCTGTAGCTCACACCCTCTAGTCCTGGCAACATCCTCGTAAATATTTTCTGAACCCTTTCAAGCTTGTGCAGGCAGGATCTGCAGGTGCTGGTTTAAACCAAAGATGGACAAAATAAAAGCCGGAGTAACTCAGCGGGACAGGCTGCATCTCTGGAGAGAAGGAATGGGTGACGTTTGGGGTCGAGACCCTTCTTCAGACTGAGAGTCGGGGGGAGAGGGAAATGGAGAGATATAGACAGTGATGTAGAGAGGTATAGAACAAATGAATGAAAGATATGCAAAAAAGTGACGATGATAAAGGATACGGGCCATTGTTAGCTGTGGTCTAGGTGAAAACGAGTTACAGACAATGAGACTCAACAAGATGACTTTGAACCTAGTACAAAGACTTGGGTTGGGGAGGGACGGAGATAGAGTTTCAGACAGAAAGATCAGTGTGGGAATGAGAAGGGGAATTAAAGTGTTTGATCACAATGAATGGCGGTGCTGGCTCGAAGAGCCAAATGGCCTCGTCATGCACCTATTTTCTATGTTTCTATATCTAACAGACCTTAGCTGCCTTGTGTCGTTACCTAACTCTTATAGACAATAGACAATAGGTGCAGGAGGAGGCCATTCGGCCCTTCGAGCCAGCACCGCCATTCAATGTGATCGTGGCTGATCATTCTCAATCAGTACCCCGTTCCTGCCTTCTCCCCATACCCCCTGACTCCGCTACCCTTAAGAGCTCTATCCAGCTCTCTCTTGAATGCATTCAGAGAATTGGCCTCCACTGCCTTCTGAGGCAGAGAGTTCCACAGATTCACGACTCTTGCTTTACTGTTCTTGCAGGCTGCAAACTGACGCGGAGTACCGTGAGACTGGATAAAGCGGTCACAGTGCACGGGCAGGAGTCCAAGTGCTACTCCATCGACAAGGTTCTACGCTGCCAACTTGGATGCTCGCCGGTGAAAACTGTCCCTGTGGTCTATGGCTTCCACTGCTTGCCAGCTGGTACGTTTCCAGGATTAGGTCATAAGGTCGGAAGGAACAGGAGTAGAATTAGGCCATTCGGCCCATCAGGTCTACTCCGCCATTCAATCGTGGCTGATCTATCTCTCCCTCCTAACCCCATTCTCCTGCCTTCTCCCCATAACCCCTGACACCCGTACTGATCAAGAATCTATCTTGAAAATATCCACAGCCTTCTGTGGCAAAGAATTCCTCTTTGCTCCTATACTCAACTCCTCTTGTTATGAAGGCCAACATTCCATTGGCTTTCTTCACTGCCTGCTGTACCTGCATGCTTCCTTTGAGTGACTGATGCACTAGGACACCCAGATCTCGTTGCACGTCCCCTTTTCCTAACTTGACACCATTCAGATAATAATCTGCCTTCCTATTGTTACCACCAAGAGGGATAACCTCACACTTATCCACATTAAACTGCATCTGCCATGCATCCGCCCACTCATACTCCAGGTGCGGTCTCACCAGGGCCCTGTACAACTGCAGAAGGACCTCTTTGCTCCTATACTAACCCTAACTCCTCTTGTTACAGGCTGACCACACGCCACATTCATTGCTCGTCTCAATGGCATGTTCACATACAGTCAATAGACAATAGACAATAGACAATAGGTGCAGGAGTAGGCCATTCAGCCCTTCGAGCCAGCACCGCCATTCAATGCGATCATGGCTGATCACTCTCAATCAGTACCCCGTTCCTGCCTTCTCCCCAGTCAAGGTAAATTAAACACGGCTTAATATTTATTTCAGATTCGAACATGAACCCCACAGATGAGCAACTGAAGTCCATCAGCTTTTCGCCGAAGAGTGAAGACCTGGAGAGCAGAATTGAGGCCCATGTCTCGTGCTCCTGTCCCTCTGATTGCAAATGAGCAATGTTTGAGGGATTTCTGTCGCCATCGTTACAAAGCCTACCATCGATCCAATTAAAGAGGTGAAACAATGTAGTGAAACAAAAACACACCCAATCATTTAAAATGACTTCGTTTTAGACGAACTGTCATCTGTTGAATTCAATAAATCAGCATTTAGCAAGCAACATGTTCTGGTCATTACCACCAAGTCATCACGCCAAACACCTTCGCTCAGTCCGCCTAAACCTACCTGATCTCCCGGTTGCCAAACATTTTAACCCCCCCTCCCATTCCCACACTGACCTTTCTGTCCTGGGCCTCCTCCATTGTCAGAGTGAGGCCCAGCGCAAATTGGAGGAACAGCACCTCATATTTCGCTTGGGCAGCTTGCACCCCAGCGGTATGAACGTTGATTTCTCTAACTTCAAGTAACCCTTGCATTCCCTCTCTCCGTCCCTCCCCCACCCTAGCCCTAGTGTACTAGCTTCTATGGCGTCCTGGTGAGTCTCATTGTCTGTAACCCGTTTTCACCTAGCCCACAGTTAACAATGACCAGTCTCCTTTATCATCGTCACTTTTTTGCGTATCTTTCATTCGTTTGTTCCATATCGCTCTACTTCAGTCTAAATCTCTCACTTCCCTTTCCCCCCGACTCTCAGTCTGAAGAAGGGTCCCGACCCGAAACGTCACCCATTCCTTCTCTCCAGAGATGCTGCCTGACCCGCTGAGTTACTCCAGCTTTTTGTGTCTATCTTCGGTTTATACCAGCACCTGCAGTTCCTTCCCACACATTACAACAAAGAATCTCGATACACTTGACAACAATCACAAACCAGCCAACCGATACCAAAGGTGCATTAAAGGAGCATAGAAACAAACTGCTGGAGGAACTCAGTGGGTCGAGCAGCATCTGTGGTGGAGTAAAGGAAATGTTGATGTGTCAAGTCGAGACCCTGCTACGGTTTCTCCTGCAAATTGATTTTTTTACTTCAGTTTTTCGTTTCTGTGATCTTCTCCAAATTTCAGGTAACTTTTAACAAATCCCACGGCCTCCCCCTTCTTTCTTCCTCCTCCCCATGCCTCACCTGGACTTGCACCCATTTCTCCCCTCCCTGACCCCCTCAACCTTAATTCGTAGAAAAACATCAAAAAATAGGTGCAGGAGTAGGCCATTCGGCCCTTCAGGCCAGCACCACCATTCAACGTGATCATTCCTTCCTCCAGCTTCACAATTCGCGGCAATAGACAATAGACAATAGGTGCAGGAGGAGGACATTCGGCCCTTCGAGCCAGCACCGCCATTCAATGTGATCATGGCTGATCATTCTCAATCAGTACCCCGTTCCTGCCTTCTCCCCATACCCCCCTGACTCCGCTATCCTTAAGAGCTCTATCTAGCTCTCTCTTGAATGCATTCAGAGAATTGGCCTCCACTGCCTTCTGAGGCCTCTTCCATCCTTTTGTCTCGCACCTTCTGTCTTTTTTCATAAGATAGACCCAAAGTGCGGGTCAGGCAGCATCTCTGGAGAAAAAAAGGGAATGGGTGGCGCTTCGGGTCAGGACCCTTCTTCAGATAAGGGCCAAGAACAACTCATATCTTTAGTTTTAGTTTAGTTTAGAGGTACATCACGGAAACGGGCCTTTTTCGGCCCTCCGGGTCCGCACTGACCACCGATCCACGCATCCTACACCCACCGGGTCCGCGCCGCCCAGCGATCCCCGCACATTAACACGATCCTACACCCACTGGGGACAATTTTTACATTTACCAAGCCAATTCACCTACAAACCTGCACGTCTTTGGAGTGTGGGAGGAAACCGAAGATCTCGGAGAAAACCCACGCAGGTCACGCGGAGAACGTACAAACTCCGTACAGACGGCGCCCGTAGTCGGGATCGAACCCGGGTCTCCGGCACTGCATTCGCTGTAAGGCAGCAACTCTACCGCTGCGCCACCGCGCCACAGTGATCTCTTGGCTAAAACTGCAAAACTCCAATTTATCCGGCATCATTGGGACTTTGGAAGTGTTGGAGAGGATGAGATATGGAGATAGGACTGGATTATGTATGTGTTCGCTCTTGGGCTCCACCTTGATGTAATGTGAACATCCATTACATTCAGGGTACCCAGCCAGCCCCGCTGTAATTCCACCCGATAACCAGCAGATGGCGGAGGCTGCTCTGATAATGGAGCAGAGACACAAGGAACAGTATCTGTGTAGGAAGGGACTGCACATTAAAGACACAGAGTGCTGGAGTAGCTCAGCGGGACAGGCAGCATCTCTGGAGGGAAGGAATGGGGTGACGTTTCGGGTCGAGACCCTTCTTCAGACTGAGGGTCAGGGGAGAGAGAGACACAGATAAAGAGGCGCAAGGTGTGAAAACAAGACATCAAAAGAGATGTGTAGGAAAGAAAACTACAGATGCTGGTCTAAACCGAAGGTCGGCACAAAGTGCTGGAGTAACTCAGTGGGACAGGCAGCATCTCTGGAGGGAAGGAATGGGGTGACGTTTCAGGTCCAGACCCTTCTAATGGTCAAGGAAAATTGTGTAATTAATTTGTCAGCCAAGTATGTAAACATACAAGGAATTTGATTTGCCAGTTTGTCACGCAAAAAAGCAACAAGATACATGACTACATCCAGAACAAGGGGCCACGGTTTAAGAATAAGGGGTAGGCCATTTAGGACGGAGATGAGGAAGAACTTTTTCAGTCAGAGAGTGGTGAATCTGTGGAATTCTCTGCCTCAGAAGGCAGTGGAGGCCAATTCTCTGAATGCATTCAAGAGAGGGCTAGATAGAGCTCTTAAGGATAGCGGAGTCAGGGGGTATGGGGAGAAGGCAGGAACGGGGTACTAATTGAGAATGATCAGCCATGATCACAATGAATGGCAGTGCTGGCTCGAAGGGCCGAAGGGCCGAATGGCCTCCTCCTGCACCTATTGTCTATTGTCTCTAAGATTAAACATAAAACAGCCGCCGCAGCGGTGTGTGAGAATCCCCAGGGCACACAGCTTAAGCGGAGACCCACAGCCATCAGTCCACTGTCCGGGCCACACACACACTCCTTCACCGTGATGTGACCAGAGTTGTCCCGACCGCTGTCACTCTCTCTGCAGTCTCTGTCTGCCCGAATGGTCAGAAAGCCGTCCACACTCGCACCAGACTCTGGGATGTCCTCAAGGAGCCATGTCCCCGCAAAACACCGAGATCACTGCACTCACGGCACTCTCTCTGAGTCCTCACCAGCGCAGGCAGCACGGCCATCTTGTTTTTCCGGCAACCTCACATTCCCCACTGTAATGGGAGGCAAAGAACTTATACCTTCTTTCCTCCTTTTCTCCCGCGGTCGGAGCAAGCAAAACCTCCGCAGTCGGGGCGATCGGAGCTCCAGCAGTTGGCGATCGAAGCTCCTGCATCGGGGCGGTCGAAGCTCCTGCAGTTGGAGCTCCCGAAGTCGATCCCTAACAAAGGGACTGCCAGCTCCACGATGTCAAGGCCGCAGTGCAGAATCAGATATGACAGGGAAAAATTTGCATCTCCGTCGAGCAAAGAGATAAAAAAGGTTTCCCCCGTCCCGTCCCGTCCCGTCCCCCCCCACAACGTAATACAAAAACTAAAAGTACACTAAAAACATACAAGTAAACACAGACCAAAACAGCAAAAGAAGAAAAAGACAAGTCGGGCTGTTGTTGAGGCTACCATGTACGGTGCCACCCGGTGGCATTTAGCGGTATACTATATGTAGCACAGAGCATTGGAGAAGGTGACATCAAAGCAAAAATGTAATCGGGGACAGTCAGACTGATGGGAGAACTGGGAAGGGGGGAGGGGATGGAGTGAGAGGGAAAAGCAAGGGCTACTTGAAGTTAGAGAAGTCAATGTTCATACCGCTGGGTTGTAAACTGCCCAAGCGAAATATGAGGTGCTGTTCCTCCAATTTGCGCTGGGCCTCACTCTGACAGTGGAGGAGGCCCAGGACAGAAAGGTCAGCGTGGGAGTGGGAGGGGGAGTTAAAGTGTTTGGCAACCGGGAGATCAGGTAGGTTTAGGCGGACTGAGCGGAGGTGTCCAGCGAAACGATCGCCGAGCCTGCGCTTGGTCTCGCCGATGTATCTCACCTGGAACAACGGTGAATAAGGTTGGAGAAGGTGCAAGTAAACCTCTGCCTCACCTGAAATAACTGTCGGGTCCTTTGAAGGAGGGGGGAGGCATAGGGACAGGTGTCGCATCTCCTGCAGTTGCAGGGGAAAATACCTGGGGAGGGGGTGGTTTGGGTGGGAAGGGACGAGTGGACCAGGGAGATGCAGAGGGAACGGTCTCTGCGGAAAGCGGAAAGGGGTGGAGATGGGAAGGTGTGGCTAATGGTGGGATCTTGGCGGAGGTGATGAAAATGTCGGAGGATTATGGGCTGCATGCGATGGCTGACAAGGAACTGCAAATGCTGGAATCTTGCGTAGGACACCAATGGCTGGAGTAACTCAGTGGATCAGCCAGCATCTGCGGAGGACAGGGATAGGCGACGTTTCAAGTCGGGACTTTTCTTCAGCCTGATTGTAAAAGCAGGGAGGAAGTTGGAAGAGAGGTAGGTGGTGGGCTGGACCAAGCCTGGCAAGTGATAATGTAGAAGCAAAGAACTTCAGATGCTGGCTAATACACAAAAGGGCACAGCGTGCTGAAGTAACTCACGATCAAGATTCAAGATTCAAGATTCAAGATTCAAGATTCCAGATTCAACTTATTGTCACATGTACCAATTAAGGTACGGTGAAATATCAGTTACCAGCAGGTCAGGCAGCATTCCAGGAGAACATGAATAGGTGAAGAAAGATCTCAACCCGAAACGTCTTCTGTTCCTTTTCGCCACAGTTTAAGAATAAGGGGAAGGGCCATTTAGAACTGAGATGAGGAAAAACTTTTTCAGTCAGAGAGTTGTGAATCTGTGGAATTCTCTGCCTCAGAAGGCAGTGGAGGCCAATTCTCTGAATGCATTCGAGAGAGAGCTAGATAGAGCTCTTAAGGATAGCGGAGTCAGGGGGAATGGGGAGAAGGCAGGAACGGGGTACTGATTGAGAATGATCAGCCATGATCACATTGAATGGCGGTGCTGGCTCGAAGGGCCGAATGGCCTCCTCCTGCACCTATTGTCTATTGTCTATTGTCCAGTAAGGCTGCCTGACCCGCTGAGTTACTCCAGCTTTTTGTGTCTATCTTAGGTGATTAGTTTAGTTTAGTTTAGTTTAGTTTAGTTTAGTTTAGTTTAGTTTAGTTTAGAGATACAGCTTGCAAACAGGCTCTTTGGCCCACTGAGACCGCACCAACCAGCGATCCCCGCACACTAACACTATCCTACACATTATAAGAAGCCAATCAACCTACAAACCTGCACGTCTTTGGAGTGTGGGAGGAAATCGGAGCACCCGGAGAAAACCCACGCAGGTCACGGGAGAGAACGTACAAACTCCGCACAGACAGCACCCGTAGTCAGGATTGAACCCGGGTCCCTGGCGCTGTGAGGCAGCAACTCTACCGCTGCGCTACCGTGCCACTTATGATGTTGTAGGTGGATACAGGTGAAGGAGGGTTGATTAGCAGATGGGTGGACAAAGCCTAGAGATGAAATGGACAAAAGGAGATAAAAGGTCACCTTCCACCTCTTTCCGAACTTTCTCCACCCCACCTCAATTAGCCTGAAGGAGGCTCCCAACCTGAAACGCCACCTATCCATGATCTCCAGGGATGTTGTCTGACCCACTGAGTTTCTCCAGCACTTTGTGTTAATAATGAAGCATTTTTCTGTTGGACACGGTGGCGCAGCGGTAGAGTTGCTGCTTTACAGCGAATGCAGCGCCGGAGACTCAGGTTCGATCCTGACTACGGGTGCTGCACTGTAAGGAGTTTGTACGTTCTCCCCGTGACCTGCGTGGGTTTTCTCCGAGATCTTCGGTTTCCTCCCACACTCCAAAGACGTACAGGTATGTAGGTTAATTGGCTGGGTAAATGTAAAAATTGGCCCTAGTGGGTGTAGGATAGTGTTAATGTGCGGGGATCGCTGGGCGGCACGGACTTGGAGGGCCGAATAGGCCTGTTTCCGGCTGTATAGATATGATATGATATGATATGATATTTACTCTTGGAAATATTGCTCCATAATCGCAACCTACCACACTTCAGATAGTTTTAGAGATACAGCGCGGAAACAGGCCCTTTCGGCCCACCGGGTCCACGTCGACCAGCGATCCCCGCACATTAACACCATCCAAACCCACTAGGGACAATTTTGTTTACATTTACCAAGCCAATTAACCTACATACCTGCACGTCTTTGGAGTGTGGGAGGAAACCGAAGATCTCGGAGGAAACCCACGCAGGTCACGGGGGAGAACGTGCAAACTCCGTACAGACGGCACCCGTAGTCGGGATCGAACCCGGGTCTCCGGCGCTGCATTCGCTGTAAGGCGGCAACTCTACCGCTGCGCCACCGTGACCGCCCGGTGATCACTGTGAGATCGGGTGGAATAAATCTTTTTCGGCCAGCACGGACACAATGGACTGAATAGACATATGGAATCATACCAATCATACAGCACAGAAACAGGTCCTTCAGCCCATCGTGTCCACACTGGCACTCAGGTATTCATTTAGACCAACCTCATTTCCAAGGCCAATTATGCCTTGGTGATCACCCAGTGGGACTGTCATATGTTGAAAGACTGGAGCGGCTAGGCTTGTATACACTGGAATTTAGAAGGATGAGAGGGGATCTTATAAGAAACATATAAGATTATTAAGGCGTTGGACATGTTAGAGGCAGGAAACATGTTCCCAATGTTGGGGGAGTCCAGAACCAGGGGCCACAGTTTAAGAATAAGGGTTAGGCCATTTAGAACGGAGATGAGGAAAAACCTTTTCAGTCAGAGAGTTGTAAATCTGTGGAATTCACTGCCTCAGAAGGCAGTGGAGGCCAATTCTCTGAATGCATTCAAGAGAGAGCTGGATAGAGCTCTTAAGGATAGCGGAGTCAGGGGGTATGGGGAGAAGGCAGGAACGGGGTACTGATTGAGAATGATCAGCCATGATCACATTGAATGGCGGTGCTGGCTTGCAGGGCCGAATGGCCTCCTCCTGCACCTATTGTCTATTTGTGAGTTAAATGTTCATCTTGAACCTTTTTAAACAGGAGAGTGTCTTGCCTCCACCATCCTCTCCGACAATATGGTAAAAGTCTGGTAAAAGTCCTTCCTCAGATCCCACCTAATCCTCCTCCTCTTTACCCTTGACCCGTGCCCACTGGTACAAGACACCACTGCGTTTAGAAACATAGACAATAGGTGCAGGAGTAAGGCATTCGGCCCTTTGAGCCAGCACCAGCATTCAATATGTTCGTGGCTGATCATCCTACATCAGTACCCCGTTCCTGCTTTCTCTCCATATTCCTTGATTTTGTTAGCCCTAAGAGCTATATCTAACTCTCTCTTGAAAACATCCAGTGAATTGGCCTCCACTGCCTTCTGTGGCAGAGAATTCCACAGATTCACAACCCTCTGGGTGAAAAAGTTTTTCCTCATCTCAGTCCTAAATGGCCTACCCCTTATTTTTAAACTGTGTGACCCCTGGTTCTGGACTCCCCCCCCCCCAACATCGGGAACATTTTTCCTGCATCTTGTCCGTCCAATCCCTTAAGAATTTGATATGTTTCTATATGTTTCTATATTTCTGGAAGAAAAGGTTTCTTTTGGGAAAGGTTTCTTACTATTTAGCCTCACCTATGCCCCCTCATAATTTTTGGATACCCCTGTCAGTACCCTCTCAGCCACCTCCATCCACTCCACCAAAAAGAAAAAGGTATCTCCTCACAATGTGGCGCAGTGGTAGAGTTGCTGCCTCATATCATATCATATCATATCATATATATACAGCCGGAAACAGGCCTTTTCGGCCCACCAAGTCCGCGCCGCCCAGCGATCCCCGCACATTAACACTATCCTACACCCACTAGGGACAATTTTTACATTTACCCAGCCAATTAACCTACATACCTGTACGTCTTTGGAGTGTGGGAGGAAACCGAAGATCTCGGAGAAAACTCACGCAGGTCACGGGGAGAACGTACAAACTCCGTACAGTACAGCACCCGTAGTCAGGATCGAACCTGAGTCTCCGGCGCTGCATTCGCTGTAAAGCAGCAACTCTACCGCTGCGCTACCGTGCCAGAGACCCGGGTTCCATCCTGACTAAAGGAGCTGCCTGACATCAGGATCGAACCCAGGTCAACCCCATTCTCCCGACTTCTCCCCATAACCTTTGACCCCCCTACTGCACACGCATTGGTTTATCTTCTGACAGGAGCCAGCAATCCCACCCCCCCCGCCCAAGGTCTCTGCATAGATAGAGTTGTTCCCCATTCATGGCACTGGGATAAAAGCACTTAAAGTGTAAACACAAACCAAAAACAACCAAAGAAAGTGATCATCAGTACGTACACATCCCAATCATGCAATTTATTTAACAAATAAAAACATATGGGTGCGTTCAGTTTCCGAATCTTAATGAACCCCACTTAGGTACATGTCACGTATAAAACATGCTAGGGTACATGCCCCGTACATGTCGCAAGTCACATCTATAACATGCTTGGGTACATGTTCCCACACATGCAGATCATGTTAAAACATGCATGGGTGCATGTCCCATACATGTTGCAAGTCACATATATAACATGCTTTCGTACGTGTTCCCATACATGCAGATCATGTTAAAACATGCTTGGAACTTGTCGCGGATGTTGCGGATCACGGATAAAACATGACTGGGTACATGTTCCCATACATGCAGATCACGTTAAAACATGCTTGGGTGCATGACCCATACATGTCGCAAGTCATGTACATAACATGCTTGGGTACATGTTCCCATACATGCAGATCATGTTAAAACATGCTTGGGTGCATGTCCCATACATGTTGCGGGTCACAGAAAAAACATGATTAAGTACATGCTCTCATACATGTTACAGGTCACGTATAAAACATGCTTGGGTACATGCTCCCATACACGTTGCGGGTCACGGAAAAACATGATTAGGTACATGCTCTCATACATGTTACAGGTCACATATAAAACATGCTTGGATACATGCTCTCATACATGTTACAGGTCACGTATAAAACATGCTTGGATACATGCTCCCCTACATGTTACAGGTCACGTATAAAACATGAATCAACATTCCTGCTGTCTCCACACGGAGGGACATTGGTATTCCATGAGAAGGAACTGCAGATGCTGGTTTATACCGAAGATAGACTCAAAATGCTGCAGTAACTCAGCAGGTCAGGCAGCATCTCTGGAGACAAGAAATAGATGGTGTTTCGGGGAGAGAGTGGTCCTGACCTGAAACGTCACCTATTCCTTTTCTCCAGAGATGCTGCCTGACCCGTTGAGTTGCTCCAACATTTAGTGTCCACATTGATATTCTGGTGATAGACACAAAAAGCTGGAGTACTTCAAATAGCCCTTGCATCCCCTCTCTCTCTCCGTCCCTCTTCCACACAGGTCATTGGACTTGTCTCAAAGTCGTCTTGTTGAGTCTCATTGTCTGGTTTCACCTAGCCCACTGCTAACAGTGGCCCTGTTCCCTTTATCGGCGTTACTTTTGTTGCACATCTTCCATTCATTGGTTCTGTATCTCTCTGTATCACCGTCTGTATCTCTCCTCTCCCTTTCCCCCCGACTCTCAGTCTGAAGAAGGGTCTCGACCCAAAATTCCCCTTCAAGTTCCCTTCACACCTGTACTTTCCCTCTCCCCTGACTCTCAGCCTGAAGAAGGTCCCGAAACGTCACCCATTCCTTCTCTCCAGAGATGCTGCCTGACCCGCTGAGTTACTCCAGCCTTTTTGTGTCTATCTTTCGGTTGAAACCAGCATCTGCAGTTCCTTCTTTTGCTCATTTCGTTCGCCCCATTGCGAAATCTCCTCTTGATATTCCGGCAACTGTTCCATTCCACCCATCTGATACTCATGTAGGAGGGACCATCAAAGAAAGTTTTTAGAGCAACAGAGGGTTTTTGAGGGGTTGCGAAGACCAGTCTGTGTGTCCCATAGGGCCTACTATCCAGAGCTTACAAAGCCTTGACGTAACTCATGCACAAGTCAACTAGCGTCCTTGGTCTGCTCAGGTCATCGGTGGTTGCCTTCTCATGGAGGCCAGGGTGCGTTCCATAGTGGCCGCCTTGATGGACCTTTCCAAAGAGCTGCAGTCCCAGCTCGAGTGTCTCACCTTTGGCTTCCCCAGGCACAGCTGGACGACATTGTAACCCCTCCGAAGCATGGACCTCCGAAGCAGGATGTAGACCCAGGGATCCAGGATCTGATTCCAAACCGCCATCCGAACTCCCAGGAGGACAGAGGTTCTGATCTGCCCCTTGTATGAACTACCTATTGTCGCCATGATCACCTGGGTGAAACAAGAAGGAAAGAAAATGTAACTTCTTTACCAAGGTCAACCATGATTCATCTTCAGCGGCGCATCCTACAGTAAGATTTATTCACAAAATGCTGGAGTAACTCAGCAGGTCGGGCAGCATCTCGGGAGAGAAGGAATGGGTGACGTTTCGGGTCGAGACCCTTCTTCAGTCTGAAGAAGGGTCTCGACCCGAAACGTCACCCATTCCTTCTCTCCCGAGATGCTGCCCGACCTGCTGAGTTACTCCAGCATTTTGTGAATAAATCGATTTGTACCAGCATCTGCAGTTATTTTCTTATCCTACAGTAAGAATTTCATTGTTCTACCTGGAACATACTCTTGACTAAAGTCAGAAGCAAGGAACTGCAGATGCTGGTTTACAGAAAAGGACACCAAGTGCCGGAGTAACTGCGGCACGGCATCAGGCAGCACTGAGGTAGAGTTGCTGCATCACAGCCACAGGTTCGATCCTGACTACGGGTGCTGTCTGCACAGAGTTTGCACGTTCTTCTTGTGACCTGTGTGGGGTTTTTTTCCCAGGGTGCTCTGGGTTCCTCCCACACTCCAAAGACGTGCATGGTTTGTAGATTAATTGGCTTCGGTAAAATGGTTTTAAAAGTGTCCCTGGAGTGTAGGATAGTGTATGGGGTGATTGCTGGTCAGTGTGGACCCGGTGGGCCGAAGGGCCTGTTTCCACGCTGTATCCCTAAAGTCTAAAGTTTATCACAAAGCAATTTGTGTCGTTATCCCAAAGCTTCATCTAAATTCTCAAATGCTTCATCTAAATTAAAGGCCTTTAAAACGAAAAAAAAAGAATATTGGGGATACAAACTCTAAGTTTACCAAGACTCTGATATCTTCATTGAAATGGAGGAGAAACAACATGTTTTATTCTTAGTTTTCACAGTTTACCTGGAGTTGCAACAGGATCCAAGTAAATCCTTGCGTAACTTCAGAAGTCAATTCAAATTCAGTTGACATCCATAACGGGAAAATGTTTGTAGCTACAAACATACAGAACGGCTCAGGAACAGGCCCTTCAGCCCACAATGTCCATGCTGGGCACAATGACAAATGGAACTAATTAGTTTAATTTAGTTTAGAGATACAGCACAGAAACAGTCCCTTCGGCCCACTGAGTCCGCACCGACCAGCGATCCCTGCACACTTAGCACTATGCTGCCAGGTAGGGACAATTTACAAGATTTACCAAAGCCAATTAACCTACAAACCTGTACGTCTTTGGAGTGTGGGTGGAAACTGTAGCACCTGGAGAAAACCCACGCGGTCACGGGGAAAATGTACAAACTCCATACAGGCAGCACCTGTGGTCAGGATCGAACCCGGGTCTCTGGCACTGTATGAATGAATGAATAAGTTTATTGGCCAAATATGTGCATATACAAGGAATGTGCCTTGGTGCTCCGCTCACAAAATGACAACACAAACATACAGTTAACTATTCAGAATAAAGCATAAACACATCAAAACAATAAGGATACAACATTACGGTCTAAACATGTGGGTGAAAATAAACCAGAGCAAAAAAGAGACTACAGACTTTGGTTATTGAGTAGAACTATCACCCGTGGAAAAAAAAGCTGTTTTTATGTCTGGCTGTGGCTGCTTTGACAGTCCGGAGTCGCCTTCCAGAGGGAAGTGCTTCAAAGAGTTTGTGGTCAAGGTGAGAGGGGTCAGAGATGATCTTGCCCGCTCGCTTCCTGGCCCTTGCAGTGTACAGTTCGTCAATGGGGGGGAAGGTTGCAGCCAACAACCTTCTCAGCCGTGCGAACGATCCGTTGCAGCCTCTGGATGTCGTGCTTGGTGGCTGAGCCAAACCAGACCATGATGGAGAAGGTGAGGACGGACTCAATGATAGCAGTATAGAATTGGACCATCATTGCCTGTGGCAGATTGTGTTTCTTCAGTTGCCGCAGGAAGTACATCCTCTGTTGGGCCTTTTTGACTGTGGAGTCGATGGTGGCCCCCCATTTAAGGTCCCTGGAGATGATGGTTCCAAGGAACTTAAATGACTCCACAGATGTGACTGTGGTGTTGTTGATGGTGAGTGGGGGGAGGGGAGGGGGATCTCTTCGAAAGTCTACAATTAGTTCCACTGTCTTGAGAACATGTAAGGCAGCAACTCTACCCCTGCGCCACCGTGCCGCACTAATCTCTTCTCTGCCTCGTCTTTGGAGTGTGGCTGGAAACCGGAGCACCCGGAGAAAACCCACGCGGTCACGGGAAAAACGTACGAGCTCCGTACAGACAGCACCCGCGGCCTCTGACACTGTGAGGCAGCAACTCTACCGCTGCGCCACCGTGCCGCCCTGATCTCTTCCGATCCAAGTTGGTAATTCAGCCCTAAAACATTTATAAACCAAATATTATTTAAATTATTTTTCAGGAGTGCTGATTCATAGAACATAGAACAGCACAACACAACAACAGGCCGCTCGGCCAACAATGTCTGTGCCGAACATGACGCCAAGACCATCGCGTATCTACCTGCGCGTAATCCATATCTTTCCACATCCGTGTGCCTATCCAAACTTCTCTTAATCGCCCCTATCGTATCTACCTCCATCACCACCCCTGGCAGCCCGTTCCAGGCACCCACCACCTAGGTAATGAAATAGTATCACAAAGGTTGTAAAACAGGACCAACCAGTACCTAATAATACACAATAAAAGATATTGACACCCTTTGTAAACCATGACAAGCCTACAATACTCCAGCGTTGAAGACTCCAACTATTCAGCCCCCCATGTGTATCACTGACTTCAGTTAGTTTAGAGATACAGCGCGGAAACAGGCCCTTGGTACCACCGAGTCCACACCGACCAGCGGTCCCCGCACATTACCACTACCCTACACACACTAGGGACAATTTTACATTGACACCAAGCCAACTAAATTACAAACATGTACTTCTCGGGAGTGTGGGAGGAAACCGAAGATCTCGGAGAAAACCCGCGCAGATCAAAGATTTCAAAGGTCTGCTTATTGTCACGTGTACCAATTAAGGAACAGTGATATGCAAACTACCATACAGCCGTACGGAAAAAAAAGGAACCAACGACATAAAAGGTAACATAAACATCCACCACAGCGGATTCCCCACATTCCTAACTGTGATGGAAGGCAATAAAGTCCAATCTCCTTCCTCTTTATTCTCCCGCGGTCGGGGCAGTCGAACCATCCGCGGTCAGGGCGATTGAAGCTCCTGCAGCCGGCGGTCGAAGCCTCCGCTTCGGGGCGGTCACAGGGAGAAGGTACAAACGCCACACAGACTACACCCGTGGTCAGGATCGAACCCAGGACTCTGGCACTGTGAGGCAGCAACTCTGCCGCTGCGCCACCGTGCCGCTTACTAAACACCAGTCAGCTAACTGTTCATGGTGCGACTGGACTGGGAACGTGAGATAACATGGAGCCAGTCCCACCCCGGCCACTCCCTCTTCTCCCCTCTCCCATCGGGCAAGAGGTACAGAAGTGTGAAAACGCACACCTCCAGATTCAGGGACAGTTTCTTCCCGGCTGTTATGAAGGCAACTGAACCATCCTATCAACAACTAGAGCGTGGCCCTCAGCTACCATCTACCTCATTGGAGGTCTTTCATCTTTGCTGGACTTTATCTTGCACTAAACGTTATTCACTTTATCCTGTATCTGTTCGCTCTGGGTGGCTGGATTGTAATCATGTGTTGTCTTTCCGCTGACTGGTTAGCACGCAACGAAAAGCTATTCACTGTACCTCGGTACACGTGACAATAAACTGAACTAAACTTAACGAATGGGCGTTCGATAGTCGGAATAGGTCCGATGGGCCGAAGGGCCAGTTTGCATGCCGCATGCTTTAAGATGAAAACTCCCATAGCAATATATGAAGTTGACAGTTTAGAAGTTGACATTGCATCGAATACAGGAGTTGGAACTTCATGTTGCATTCATATGAAATGCTGGTGAGGCCGCTCTTGGGAGTTTTAGTCACCCTGCAATGGGAAGGATGCCATTAAATGTGCCAGAGGGTGTGCCCCAGCTGTGTAAGCACGTCGTTCGTGTTAATAACACCTTTCCCGTAGTCAACTACTAAAACATTTTGCATTTCAGGGCGGCACGGTGGCGCAGCTGGTAGAGCTGCTGCCTCACAGCGCCAGAGACCCGGGTTCGATCCTACCCACTGGTGCTGTCTATGAGGAGTTTGCACGTTCCCCCCGTGACAGTGTGGGTTTTCTTCAGGTGCTCCAGTTTCCTCCCACGACCCAAGGACGTGCAGGTTTGTTGGTGTGTAGGAGGCTCTCAACCCAAAACGTCACCCACTCCTTCTCTCCAGAGATGCTGCCTGACCCGCCGAGTTAGATAGAGCTATCTAATAGAACTAGATAGAGCTCTTAAGGATAGCGGAGTCAGGGGGTACGGGGAGAAGGCAGGAACGGGGTACTGATTGAGAATGATCAGCCATGATCACATTGAATGGCGGTGCTGGCTCGAAGGGCCGAATGGCCTACTCCTGCACCTATTGTCTATTGTCTATTGTCTATTGTTACTCCAGCATGTTGTGACTATCTTCAGTTGAAACCAGCATCTGCAGTTCCTTCACACGCAAGAATCTATCTATCTCCATTCTCCTAACCGCATTCTCCTGCCTTCTCCCCATAACCTCTGACACCCGCACTCATCAAGAATCTATCTCTGCCTTAAAAATATCCACTGACTTGGCCTCCACAGCCTTCTGCGGCAGTGAATTCCGCAGATTCTGATGAAAGAAATTCCTCCCTTGTTGGTGAGAGGAGCGAGCTGTGGGTCCTCCAGGTTACTGTGACCAGATTTATTCTCCCTTGAGAGATGGTTACATTCATGTGTCACCACCAGGAGTGGGGGCTTGCAAGGTCTCCACAGCTCCCCTCTCTTCAGATCCATTTGAAAATATTAATCACATTCTTATCTATTGAATTCCCCCATCCTTTCTTTTGCATGGCTGGGAACAAACACTGGTATGTTATGCAGCAACCGTTCATCACCTTGTGTCTCACCTTAGCTACTGTGTTTAGTTTTAGATTAAAGTCATGGAGACATGCAGCAGGGAATGAAACACGCCCTTTGTCCCAACGTGCCCGAGCCGACCGAAATGTCCCATCCAGACTCGTCCCGCCTGCCCACGTTTGGTCCACATCCTTCTAAACATCTTCCTATCCATGTACCCGTCCAAGGTAGACACAAAATGCTGGAGGAACTCAGCGGGTCAGGCAGCATCTCGGGAGAGAAGGAATGGGTGACGTTTCGGGTCCGGACCCTTCTTCGGACAAGGTCTTGCAAAGGGACCTTGTGAAGGGTGATTTGCAGCGGTGGAGTTGCGGCCTCACAGCGCCGGAGGACCGGGTTCGATCGCGACTACGGGCGCCGTCTGTACGGAGTTTGTACGTTCTCCCCGTAACTTGCGTGGGTTTTCTCCGGGAGCTCCGGTTTCCTCCCACACTCTGAAGACTTGTAGGTTAATTGGCTTGGTATAATTGGAAATTGTCCCTTGTGGGTGTAGGGTAGTGTTAGTGTGGGGGGGATCGCCGGTCGGCGCGGACTCGGCGGGCCGAACGGCCTGTTTCGGCGCTGTATCTCTAAACTTAACTAAACTAAACTGCAGTAAGTTTGACATGTTGCCATCGAATTTTGGAATCAACTCCGTTTCCTTTGCCAGAAACAATGAGAGAGTAGAACAGGGCACCATTTTGCTGGAAGCTTGTTAAAGTCTGTTTCTCTACATCCAGATGTCCACACAAGAGACCCTTAACTTTTGATCACCCTTCATGTTTACCACGGATTCACCCAATATACCTGCAATTATTCTTGCTTTCTGTGCATCTTTTGAACTTTTGTGCTTCTCTTTACGTAGAAATGCAGACTATTGTTTAGGGAATTCAAAGTACAGGGGGGAGGGGGGGGTATTCCAGGAGGATGAGGGGTGATCATTTAGAGGTCAATAGACAATAGACAATAGGTGCAGGAGTAGGCCATTCGGCCCTTCGAGCCAGCACCGCCATTCAATGTGATCATGGCTGATTATTCTCAATCAGTACCCCGTTCCTGCCTTCTTCCCATACCCCCTGACTCTGCTATCCTTAAGAGTTCTATCTAGCTCTCTCTCTTGAATGCATTCAGAGAATTGGCCTCCACTGCCTTCTGAGATTCACAACTCTCTGACTGAAAAAGTTTTTCCTCATCTCAGTTCTAAATGGCCTACCCCGTATTCTTAAACTGTGGCCCCTTGTTCTGGACTCCCCCAACATTGGGAACATGTTTCCTGCCTCTAACGTGTCCAACCTCTTAATTTCTCCCGAGATGCTGCCTGGCCCACTGAGTTACTCCAGCTTTTTGTGCCGATCTCTCATAGATCCTGCCGTTTACTGCACAAGGAAATAAGTGAGGGGAACGCAACTGGTGTGAATACCCTAAGGGGCTGGCATGCACTCAAAGGGCTAAATGGCCTTCTTCAGTGCCGCAAGAAAACATGAGTGAGAATTTGGATGACGTTGGTATAACGGTCAGGTCATGAACATTGTGTGCGATGTACTTACACTAGTATCTCCCAAACTGAGACATTCTTGGGTTGTTATTGCACTAGTATTTTGGGCTCACAGTACATACTTTGCCAAACAAAGCTCTCTCTTGAATGCATTCAGAGAATTGGCCTCCACTGCCTTCTGAGGTTTTGGCCGTAGGGTGGTGAATCAGTGGAATTCTTTGCCACAGACGGCTGTGGAGGCCATTAAAGGATATTTTTAAACCAGGTTTAGATAGATTCTTGATTGGTACGGGTGTCAGGCGTTATGGGGAGAAGGCAGGAGAATAGGGTAGAGAGGGAAAGATTTAGAGTAGTTTAGTTTAGTTTAGTTTGGAGATACAGCACCGTGTCCGCGCCGCCCAGCGATCCCCGCACACTAACACTATCCTACACCCACTAGGGACAATTTTTACATTTACCAAGTCGATTAACCTACAAACCTGCACGTCTTTGGAGTGTGGGAGGAAACCGAAGATCTCGGAGGAAACCTACGCAGGTCACGAGGAGAACGTACAAACTCCGTACAGACAGCACCCGTAGTCAGGATCGAACCCAGGTCTCCGGCGCTGCATTCGCTGTAAGGCAGCAACTCTACCGCTGCGCCACCGTGACTGTCCCTTAAATCAACTATGATTGAATGGCAATCTATTCTGCTCTTGTCACTTATGAACTTATGAAGGTGTATGAGATGTTTATAGGTTATAGCAGCAGAATTAGGCCATTCGACCCATCGAGTCAACTCCGCCATTCAATCTTGGCTGATGTATCTCTCCCTCCAAACCCCATTCTCCTGCCTTCTCCCCATAACCCCTGACGACCGTACTAATCAAGAATCTATCTATCTCTGCCTTATAAATACCCACTGACTCGGCCTCCACATCCATCTGTGGCAAAGAACTCCACAGATTCACCACCCTCTGACTAAAGAGTAGGGGATTCAAGAACAATAGACAATAGGTGCAGGAGTAGGCCATTCGGCCCTTCGAGCCAGCTCCGCCATTCAATGTGATCATGGCTGATCATTCTCAATCAGTACCCCGTTTCTGCCTTCTCCCCATACCCCCTGACTCCGCTATCATTAAGAGCTCCGCTATCCTTAAGAGCAAGAACCAGAGGACATGGGGTTAAGGTGAGAGGGGAAACATTTAATAGGAACCTGAGGGACAACTTTCTCACAGAGTGTGCTGGGCACATGGAATGAGCTGCCAGAGGAGGTAGTTGAGGCAGGAACTTGAGGCATTTAAGACATTTGGACAGGTACGTGGATAGGAAAGGTTGGGAGGGATATGGGCTCAACGTGGGCAGGTGGGACTAGTAGAGGTCGGCATGGGCAAGTGGGGCCGAAGGGTCTGTTTCCACACTGTATGACTCTGTGACTCCTTGACTCTGTGACTATGACTCTAATCAGACTGCCTACCTCTTGGGAAATTCATAGTGCAGAGGGCTATTAATTTCCATTAAATGACAAACCTGCTTTTAGCAGCTTAATGAATACGATTCCCACACGAGAAGGCAATTTACACGTCTTTACCTCAATCACACTCTGTAATTACACAGTCCTTTTGTTTTCTCCTGTGATTTGAGCTGTTGTGAATGATATGGGTGTTGTAACCTCAGCGAGCCACAAGACAAGGCCCTTTAGTTTATGAGTTTCAGTGTTGGCTCTAGTTTAGTTTAGTTTTAGAGATACAGCGCGGAAACTGGCCCCTCGGCCCACCGAGTCCGCACCGACCAGCGATCCCCGCGCACATAACACTATCCGACACCCGCTAGGAACAAATTACATTTATACCAAGCCAATTAACCTACAAACCCGGACGTCTTCGGAGTGTGGGAGGAAACCGAAGATCTCGGAGAAAACCCACACGGTCACAGGGAGAACGTACAAACCCCGTACAGACAGCGCCCGCAGTCGGGATCGAACCCTCGACTCTGGCGCTGAAAGCGCTGTGAGGCAGCAACTCTACCGCTGCGCCACAGTGCCATCCTAAACTTGTAAAGGGATGGCACGGTGGCGCAGCGGTAGAGTTGCTGCCTCACAGCGCCAGAGACCCGGCTTCCATCCCGACTACGGGCGCAGTCTGTGCGGAATTTGCACATTCTCTCTGTGATCGCGTGGGTTTTCCGCGGGTGCTCGGGTTTCCTCCCACACTCCAAAGACAGGTTTGTAACGCTAATTGGCGAGGTGATGTTGTAAATTGTCCCAAGTGTGTGTAGGAAAGTGTGAGTGTCCAGGATGCACTAGGTTAATTGGCATTTCTATACACGGTAAATTGCTCAATTGTAATCATGTCTTGTCTTTCCGCTGACTGGTTAGCACGCAACAAAGGCCTTTCACTGTACCTCGGCACACGTGACAATAAACAAAACTGTGACTGTAACTGTAAAATGCCCCTAGCTTGCAGGATGCAAAAGTGGAACAACATGGAAACTAGTATGAACGGGTAGTACCTGGTGGGTGTGGACTCCATGGGCCAAGTTGTATTTCCATGTTGTAACTCTAAAAATAACTTTTTGACTCAGCTGTTTAGAGTTTAGAGATACAGCGCGGAAACAGGCCCTTCGTCCCACCAGGTTCATGCCGACCAGCGATCCCCGCACACATACACTATCTTACACACACTAGGGACAATTTTTACATTTACCAAAGCAATTAACCTACAAACCTGCACGTCTTTGGAATGTGGGAGGAAACCGAAGATCTCGGAGGAAACGTACAAACTCCGTACGGACAGCGCCCGTAGTCGGGATGGCAACCCGGGTCTCCGGCGCTGTGAGGCAGCAACTCTACCGCTGCGCCGCCGTGCCGTCCTATTGATCCCGATCCCATTCCCCTGTGTGCATCTGTGAATCATCCATTAACTACCAGAGAAGTCCATGTGGTTAACTATTTAGTGATGCATCCTCACTGACCTCCATGACGAGGGCAACATTCCTGTATAATTGCACTGGTGATTAGTCAGCGTGGTGCAGCAGTCTTGTGTTGTGGACAAAAAACAATGAATCAGAGATTCTGAGTTCAAACCCCTCCCTGGGATCACATGGCCAACAAACCAGCGGTTTGATCCAAAGAAAGACCTTTTATATAACTGTTTCCAGAGCACGGACATTGCAGCAACACCAGCATTTATGGGGAATTGCCAAACACCATTAAACATATTTGGCTTGCTTTGCCATTTCTCGGAGGGCAGTGGCCACATGGAACGGGTTGCCTGAGGAGGCAGGGACTACAACAATATTTTAATCAACCAGGGCGGTCACGATGGCGCAGCGGTAGAGTTGCTGCCTTACAGCGAATGCAGCGCCGGAGACCCGGGTTCCATCCCAACTACGGGTGCTGACTGTATGGTGTTTGTACGTTCTCCCCGTGACCTGCGTGCGTTTTCTCCAAGATCTTTGGTTTCTTGGCACACTCCAAAGTTGTACAGGTATGTAGGTTAATTGGCTTGTAAAAAGCCAATTTATACCCGAGTAAGTGTAGGATAGTGTTAGTGTGTGGGGATCGCTGGTCGGCACGGACCCGGTGGGCCGAAGGGCCTGTTTCTGCGCTGCATCTCTAAACTAAAGGAACTGCAGATGCTGGCTTACACCGAAGATGGACACAAAATGCTGGAGCAACTCAGCGGGACGGGCAGAATCTCCGGAGAGAAGGAATGGGTGATGTTTCGGGTCAAGACCCGTATTGATGGCAGCTTATTTTTTTAGAGGACAGGCTTTAAATACAGTAGTTTTGGATTGTACAAGGAGTGCACTGGACAATACGACAAGGAAATGCAGAGAGTTGTGGATGCAGTACTCTGGGCCCTTCCATTTTTGCTGAACATTATCTCTTAGCCAACTCTCACGGAACAGATTGGCTCCGTAAAATGACGAGGTTGCATTTCCAAGAATCAAGTGTCGAAGACCAGATGTTGCTGGCTCCGGAGAGAGTCCAGAGGAGTTTTATGAGAATGATCCCAGGAATGAGTGGGCTAACCTTTGAAGAGCTTTTGATGGCACTGGGCCTGTACTCGCTGGAGTTTAGAAGGGTAAGGGGGGGACCTCATTGAAACTTACCAAATAGTGAAAGGCCTGGATAGAGTGGATGTGGAGAGGATGTTTCCACTAGTGGGAGAGTCTAGGACTAGAGGCCATAGCTTCAGAATTAAAGGACGTTCCTTTTGGAAGGAGTTGAGGAGGAATTTCTTCAGTGGTGAATGTGGGGGAAATCTTTGCCAAAGAAAGGCTGTGGAGGCCAAGTCAATTGATATATTTAAGGCACAAGTAGATAGATTCTTGATTGGGTGTTAGAGGTTATGGGGAGAAGGCAGGAGAATGGGGTTAGGAGGGAGAGATAGATCAGCCGTGATTGAATTGATTGAATTGATAGATCAGCCGTCCATTGATTATCCTTGAGATTATCCTTGAGATTATCCTTGAGATTACCCTTGAGATTATCCTTGAGATTATCCTTGAGATGCTCCACCATAAATCATGGGCAGAAGTGTGGTGTGGACCACACCTCGTATAATAGAGTGGGGGTAATGTTGTTAATCTTTTTATTAACAACATTAGAGGGAGGGCTTACTTTTCTATCTTTCTTTTTTCTTTTCTGTTTTTGTACCTGGACTATGGAAGGGAGCACACTGAAATACGGCGCAATGTAAATATCGGAAGAGGTATCAAGGTAAGGAAGAAGAAAAAAAAAAGGGAATGAATGGATAAAACATTCAATTTTTAAAGTTATAATGTGAATGGGTTAAATGGACCAATAAAAAGGAAGAGAATTTTAACACAGATGAAAAAATTGGAAGTGGATATGGCTTTTTTACAAGAAACACATCTAACGGAAAAAGAACATCAAACGTTAAAGAGAGATTGGGTAGGAAGTATGGTCGCATCTTCTTTTAATTCAAAAGCAAGAGGGGTTGCTATCTTATTTAAGAAAACGCTACCAATTAAGATACAAAATATTGTAAGTGACCCAGTAGGTAGATTTATAATGGTACATTGTCAAATGGCAGAGTAGACTTGATGGGCCGAATGGCCTAATTCTCCTCCTATCACATGATCTTATGGAGAGTGTTTCATTGCTAAATGTCACGAAACAGAACAAATATATTCTTACTAGCAGCAGCACAACAGATATGTAAACACAGTACTCTGTAAAACCCATAATACATTTTTTTAAACTTCTGTACATTCAGAAAGTATTCAGACCCCAGCACTTTTCCACATTTTGCTACGTTACAGCCTTTTATAAAATGGATTAAATTCATTCGTTTTATCATCAATCTACACACAATACCCCATAATAAAAAAGCAAAAACAGGTGTTTAGAAATTTTTGCAAAGTAATTAAAAAGAAATAACTGAAATATCCCATTGACATAAGTATTCAGACCCTTTGCTATGACACTCAAAATTGAGCTTATGTTCATCCTGTTTCCATTGATTATCCTTGAGATGTTTCTACGACTTGATTGGAGTCCGCCAGTGGTAAATTAAATTGATTGGACATGATTTGGAAAGGCATACACCTGTCTATATAAGGTCCCACAGTTGGCAGTGCATGTCAGAGCAAAAACCAAGCCATGAAGACGAAGGAATTGGCTGCAGACCTCTGAGACAGAATTGTGTCGAGACACAGATCTGGGGAAGGGTATAAAACAATTTCTGCAGCATTGCAGGTCCCGAAGAGCACAGTGGCCACTATCATTCTTAAATGGAAGAACTTTGGAACCACCAGGACTCTTCATAGAGCTGGCTGCCCGGCCAAACTGAGCAATCGGGGGAGAAGGACCTTGGTCAGGGAGGTGACCAAGAACCCGATGGTCACTCTGACAGAGCTCCAGAGTTCCTCTGTGAAAATGGGAGAACCTTCCAGAAGGACAACTATATCTGCAGCACCCCACCAATCAGGCCTTGATGGTAGAATGGCCAGACGGAAGCCGCTCCTCAGTAAAAGGAATATGACAGCCCGCTCGGAGTTTGCCAAAAGGCACCTAAAGGATTCTCAGACCATGAGGAACAAGATTCTCTGGTCTGATGAAACCAAGATTTAATTCTTTGTCCTAAATGCCAAGCGGCACCGCTCATCACCTGGCCAATACCATACCTATGGTGAAGCATGGTGGTGGCATAATCATGCTGTGGGGATATTTTTCAGCGGCAGGAACTGGGAGACTAGTCAGGATCGAGGGAAAGATGAACGGAGCAAAGTACACAGAGATCCTTGATGAAAATCTGCTCCAGAACGTTCTGGACCTCAGACTGGGGCGGAGGTTCACCTTCCAACAGGACAACGACCCTAAGCACACAGCCAAGAGAACGCAGGAGTGGCTTTGTGACAAGTCTATGAATGTCCTTGAGTGGCCCAGCCAGAGCCCGGACTTGAACCTGTTCGAACATCTCTGGAGGTACCTGAAAATAGCTGTGCATCGACTCTCCCCATCCAACCTGACAGAACTTGAGAGGATCTGCAGAGAAGAATGGGAGAAATTACCCAAATACAGGTGTGCCAGGCTTGTAGAGTCATACCCAAGAAGACTTGAGGCTGTAATCGCTGCCAAAGGTGCCTCAACAAAGTACTGAGTAAAGGATCTGAATACTTATGTAAATGTGATATTTCAGTTATTTTGTTTTAATTACTTTGCAAAAATTTCTAAATACCTGTTTTTGCTTTTTTATTATGGGGTATTGTGTGTAGATTGATGATTTTTTTTAAAAAAGAATTTAATCCAATTTAATATAAGGCTGTAAGGTAGCAAAATGTGGAAAAAGTGAAGGTCTGAATACTTTCTGAATGCAATATACATACACACATACACACAAACACACATACACACATACACACACACACATACACACATACACACACACACACATACACACATACACACATACACACACACACACACACACATACACACATACACACACACACACACACACATACACACATACACACATACACACACACACATACACACATACACACGTACACACACACACATACACACATACACACATACACACATACACACATACACACATACACACACACACACACATACACACGTACACACGTACACACACACACATACACACATACACACATACACACATACACACATACACACACACACACACACACATACACACGTACACACACACACATACACACATACACACATACACACATACACACATACACACATACACACATACACACATACACACATACACACATACACACGTACACACAAACACACAAACACACAAACACACAAACACACACACACACATACACACATACACACATACACACATACACACATACACACGTACACACGTACACACGTACACACGTACACACAAACACACATACACACAAACACACATACACACATATATATATATAAACAGACAAATAAATAGATAATAATTGCGCAAAGTCAAAAATAATGGCTGCAAATCTATATCTTTCTGAGCCTCTTTCTAGGTTGTGGAGTTTAATTGCCTGATGGTTGTAGGGAAGAAGCTGTTCCTGAACCTGGACGTTCGTACGCTCATAAGTGACAGAAACAGAATTAGACCATTCGGCCCATCAAGTCTACTCCCGCCATTCAATCATGGCTGATCTATCTCTCCCTCTCAAACCAATTCTCCTGACTTCTCCCCATAACCCCTGACAGCCGTACTGATCCAGAATCTATCAATCTCCACCTTAAAAATATCCATTTGCTTGGCCTCCACAGCCATCTGTGGCGATGAGTTGTGATTCTGTGGCACGTTACAGTTCGTACCTTCTTCCCGATGGCAGGGGTGAAATGAGAGCGTGACCAAAGTGGTGTGAGTCTCTGATGATGCTGGCTGACCTTTTGTTCTGTTCAGTGAACTCTGAGAGTGACTAAGATTGGTTTTCTGGGCCTCTTGTCTACTGAGATTGCATAGATGCAGAAGTGATCTCATTGAAACATACAAAATTATTCCTTCAGGTCTCGTCAAGACTGTCAATGGGTTTTTCTAGATGTGCTCGCGCCTGCCAAGAGTCTATATAAAGGGTCAGCATTTAGAAAAGGGAACATAGGAAAACAAAAAAATATATATATGTAAGAGCAGGAACAACAAAGAACTGAGATGAGATTTCTCCATTCAGTATTAGGGACAATCCTGCGGCATGGTGGCACAGCGGTAGGATTTCTCCGGTTTCCACCCACCTCCAAAGGCACCTCCAACCGTGACTTCCAGGTTTAAGAATTGCTGCTTCCTACCAGCCATTAGGATCTGGCCATCAAAATTAAAGGATGTTCTTTTAGGAAGGAGATGAGGAGGAATTTCTTTAGTCAGAGGATGGTGAATCTGTGGAATTCTTTGTCACAGAAGGCTGTGGACTGTTGGAGAAGACGGCAGGGGAAGAGAAAATACATTCTGGCCTTCCGTCACAGTGAGGAGGTGACTGGAGGAGACTCACTGTGATGGATGTTTCTTTTGTTTGGTGTTGGTTTATGATTGTGTGTGTTATTGCTTATTTTTAATGCTTATTTTTATTGGTCTTATTGTTGAACTGTGGGTAATCTTTCATTTCACTGCACATTTATGTGTGTGTGACAAATAAATTGACTATTGACTATTGGAGGCCAAGTCAGTGGATATTTTTAAGGCAGAGATAGATAGATTCTTGATTAGTACGGGTGTCAGGGGTTATGGGGAGAAGGCAGGAGAATGGGGTTAGGAGGGAGAGATAGATCAGCCATGATCTCAATGAATGGTGGTGCTGGCTCGAAGGACCAAATGGCCCCCTCCTGCAATTATTTTCTATGTTTCTGTGAATAGTGGAGTAGACTCGATGGGCTGAATGGCCTAATTCTGCTCCTTTGACTAATGAACTATTAACTGAGGCCTTCGTCTGAGGCAACAAATTCCACAGATTCACCACCCTCTAGCTAAAGAAATTCCTCCTCATCTCCATTCTAAAGGTACGTCCTTTGATTCTGTGGCTGTACCCTCTGGTCCTAGACTCTCAGGTAAGTGGTGTAGAAGTGTAAAAACGCAAATCTCCAGATTCAGGGACAGTTTCTTCCCAGCTGTTAACAGGCAACTGAACCATCCTACCAACAACTAGAGAGCGGTCCTGAGCTACTATCTACCTCATTGAAGACCCTTGGACTATCTTTAATCAGACTTTACTGGACTGAATCTTGCACTAGACGTTATTTCCTTCATCATGTATCTGCACAATGTGGATGGCTCGATTGCAATCATGTACAGTCTTTCCGTTGACTGGATAACACGCAACAAAATGACCCCCCCATCTACCTCATGGGAGGCCTTTGAACTATTTTCAATGTGACATCTTGCACTAAATGTTGAACCCTTTATCCTCTATCTGTGGATGGATTGTTTGTATTAATGTATACTTTTCTTTGTCTGGGTAGCACGCACGTAACAGAAAAGCTTTTCCCTGTACATCTGTACAAGTGACGATAAACTAAACTAAACTAAACTGAACTGAACTGAACAGAACTAAACTAAAAATGAAATATAGAAGAATTCTTCTCAATAGTTCCAACTCTCTGAGTTTAGTTTAGTTTAGAGATACAGAGTGGAAACGGGCCCTTCGGCCCACCGGGCCCGCGCCGACCAGCGATCCCCGCACACTAACACCATCCTACACCGACTTGGGACAATTTTTACATTTACACCAAGCCAATTTACCTACAAACCTGTACGTCTTTGGAGTGGGGGGAGGAAACCGAAGATCTCAGAGAAAAACCACGCAGGTCACGGGGAGAACGTACAAACTCCGTACAGACAGCACCCGTGGTCAGGATCGAACTCGGGTCTCCGGCGCTGCATTCACTGTCAGGCAGCAACTCTACTGCTGCACCACCCCTAACCGCCCGAGTTGCCAAATATTAAAACGAAATTCATTTGAGCTTAATATTGCAGGAACCCTGAGAACATTATGTTCACTGATTTCTATTGTATTTGAAAGATTTAACTTTTTCCATCTATCTAGTTGTAATCCCCTTGGATAATTCTTCATGCTTCACATCAGCAGCACCATATCACACATATATCTCTAACACATTGTTTATGCCTTTTATGGGCTTACTTCTGTGCACACGGTCGCATTCTAGTAATATTGGAAACGTGATGGTCAATTTTTCACCATGTGTTCTGAGAAACATTCTTCCTATTTTTAAAAAGGCTCAAGGCTTTGAAGTATAATCTTTTTTTCCTGCCTTTTCCTGGAGAAAAAAGAACTAAACTTAACTAAACTTATAACAACAAAACTAAACTAGACTAAACTAAACCAAACTAAAAAAACTTAACTAAACTTATAACAACAAAACTAAACTAGACTAAACTAAACCAAACTAAACTAAACTAAACTAAACTTATAAACTAAACAAAACTAAACTAGACTAAACTAAACCAAACTAGACTAAACTAAACTAAACTTATAAACTAAACAAAACTAAACTAGACTAAACTAAACCAAACTAGACTAAACTAAACTAAACTTATAAACCAAACAAAACTAAACTAGACTAAACTAAACCAAACTAAAAAAACTTAACTAAACCACGCGTGCAGCATAGGTTCACTAGGTTAATTCCCGGAATGGCGGGACTGTCGTATGTTGAAAGGCTGGAGCAACTAGGCTTGTATACACTGGAATTTAGAAGGATGAGGGGGGATCTTATTGAAACATATAAGATAATTAGGGGATTGGACACATTAGAGGCAGGAAACATGTTCCCATTGTTGGGGGAGTCCAGAACAAGGGGCCACAGTTTAAGAATAAGGGGTAGGCCATTTAGAACGGAGATGAGGAAGAACTTTTTCAGTCAGAGAGTGGTAAAGGTGTGGAATTCTCTGCCTCAGAAGGCAGTGGAGGCCAGTTCGTTGGATGCTTTCAAGAGAGAGCTGGATAGAGCTCTTAAGGATAGCGGAGTGAGGGGGTATGGGGAGAAGGCAGGAACGGGTACTGATTGAGAATGATCAGCCATGATCGCATTGAATGGCGGTGCTGGCTCGAAGGGCAGAATGGCCTACTCCTGCACCTATTGTCTATTGTCTATTGTCTATTGTAAACTTATAGAAACTAGACTAAACTAAACCAAACTAAACTAATCCTATAGAAACTAAACTAGACTAGACTAGACTAGACTAGACTAGACTAAACTAAACTTATAGAAACAAAACTAAACTAGACTAGACTAAACTAAACTAAAAAAATTAAACGAGACTAAACCAAACTAAACCAAACCAAACCAGTGGAAACATCCCCTCCACATCCACGCTATCTAGGCCAATCATTACTCGGTTGGCTTCGATAACAATTAATTGGCAATTAAACACTCCTGAAATTAAAAGCAGAGGATGCCTTACCAGGAACGGTCCCCAGCAGATGCAGGAGACGCACATGATGGTGACGAGCTGGACCAACATCTCCACATGCTGGGACTTTCCCCTGCGGTGGGCTTTGTTCTTGGCCCATGACCTCAGCAGAGTCACGCCACTAATCGTGTTGCATATCAAGGAGATACATAAGGCGCCCAGACCCAGGAATGAGAAGAGGAGCAGAATCCCTCTCTCCTTCGGCAGGGTGACGTTTTGCGTCTTTATGAAGCACCAGGTGTGGGTGCACTGGACGGTGTATTCCCCCACGTGCAGGTTGGGCAGCAGGGCGACGCACAGGGCAAATGTCCAGGTGAAGCCCAGGACTATCTTGGTGCAGCGTGCCGTCATGTTGACGGAATGGAAGAAAGGTTGCGTGATGCCCAAGCATCTCTCCATTGCCATGACGCTGCCCAGGAACAACGCAAACAGCCCAAAGAAAACCATGCAGGTCCCGCAGGCGGAACACAGGTACCCGTAAGGGTCAAGTTTCTCCCAGTTCCTCCCCTGGGCGTAGACGGTGACCGTTATTGCCCCGGTGATGGCGTGCCCCAAGCAATCCGTGAAGACCAGCGAGCTGGCAAGCAGCAGGAACGAAGCTCTCCACTTCTGCCTGAACCTCCTGTAAGCTTTCACCAGAATGATCAAGGCAATGCCGTTGGACAGAATCCCGATGGTCATGAAGATGATGGGGACCTTGACCGACACTGAGTGTTTGGTGCAGGCGTCACTGGTTGCGTTGGGTGTGGACGCCGTCGAGCTGATGTTGGGCTCAGACATTGTCCAGTGGAGGTCGACACAAAGCGCTGGGGTCACTCAGTGGCTCAGGCGGTATCTCTGGAGAACATGGATGGGCCAGGATTCGGGCCGGCATCATGTCCGATAAGGGTTCATTGAAGAGAGTTTGTCAAATCCCATCCTGCAGCAAGCTTCCAGCCCACAGATCTGCAAGTCATACAAAGTTAGCTTCAGCACTATTAAACACAGCAACCTCCAAATAAACTCTGAAATGCATAGACGTGGGGACATTGCTTTTGTCTTTTTGTACTATTATTGTTTGTGTTTGTGTGTATATATGTGTGTATGTGTATGTATATATGTGTGTGTGTGCATGCGTGTGTGGATATGTGTGTGCGTGTATATATACATATATATAAAATTTATACACAAAATGCTGGAGTAACTCAGCGGGTCAGGCAGCATCTCAGGAGAGAAGGAATGGGTGATGTTTCGGGTCGAGACCCTTCTTCAGACTCGACCCGAAACGTCACCCATTCCTTCTCTCCTGAGATGCTGCCTGACCTGCTGAGTTACTCCAGCATTTTGTGAATAAATACCTTTGATTTGTACCAGCATCTGCAGTTATTTTCTCATATAAAATTTATATATACACACACATACACACACACACTGAACTTTTTTTTCTCTCTTGTTTATTATATACACCGATCAGCCAAAACATTATGACCACCTGCCTCATATGCTGTTGGTCCTCCGTGTGCAGCCCCATACGCAGCAGGGTGCGATGCACTGTGTATTGTGACACATTCCTCCCGTGACCACCATTAAAATTTTCTGTGACTTATGCCACAGTCGACCTTCTGTCGGTTCGGACCAAACGGGATAGCCTTCGTTGCCCTCGCACATCGATGAGCCTTGGGCGCCCAACACCCTGTTTGTGGTTTGTCCCTCCTCGGACCACTGTCGGTAGGTACTCACCACTGCTGACCGGGAGCACCCCACAAGCCTTGCCGTTTCAGAGATGCTCTGACCCAGTCGTCTGGCCCATAACAATTTGGCCCTTGTCAAAGTCGCTCAGGGTCTTTACTCCTGCCCATTTCTCCTGCATCCAACACGTCAACTTCAAGAACTGACTGTTCACTTGCTGCCTAATAGATCCCACCCCTTGACAGGTGCCTTTGTAACAAGATAACCAATGTTATTCACTTCGCCTGTCAGTGGTCATAATGTTTTGGCTGATCGGTGTAGTTTACAGTGCACTATGTTTACATATCCTGTTGTGCTGCTGCATTGAAGAACGTCATTGTTCTATCTGGGACACATGACAATAAAACACTATTGACTCTTGATTTACAGACAGTGTGATGGAACAATAAGGCAAGAAAAATGAACAGAATGCTGGAGTAACTCAGCGGGTCACAAGCTCAGATGCAATCGGAGAAGAATTAGGCCATTCGGCCCATCAAGTCTACCCCGCCATTCAATCACGGCTGATCTGTCTCTCCCTCCTAACCCCATTCTCCTGCCTTCTCCCCATAACCTCTGACACCCGTACTAATCAAAGTCAGGCAGCATCTGTGGAGGAATGGACAGGAGGCCTTTTGGGTTGGGTCCCTTCTTCAGACTACCATTATTTCGGTTGGACTTCCACTTCAGGCTGAATGCACTAATGCGGGAACTAAAGACGCTGGTTTATACCGAAGATAGACACAAAATGGTGGAGCAACTCAGTGGGTCAGATGCAAAGATGGGTTGTGGTCTAGGGTTAGGGTTAGGGTTAGGGTTAGGCTCAGCGGGTCAGGTGCAGAGATGCTGAGTAACTCCAGCGTTTTGCATCTACCCTTCTTGAGACTGATGCATCAGTGGGGGACCAATATCTGACTGCAATCATAACATTTAAGAAACGTTTTTTAAAGTCACATAATGCTACTGTTCTATGATGTTGTTGGAAAACTGGAAAGGGTGCAGAAAAGATTTACAAGGTAGTTTGCAGGACTCGAGGGCATGAGCTGCAAGAAGAGGTTGAGCAGGCTAGGGCTTTAATCCTTGGAGCACAGGAGGATGAGGGGGTAAACACACAGAGTCTTTTACCCTGAGTAGGGGAATCAAGAAACAGAGGACATAGGTTTAAGGTGAGAGGGGGAAGATTTAACAGGAACCTGAGGGGTAACATTTTTCACACAAAGGGTGGTGGATGTATGGAACAAACTGCCGGGGGAGGTAGTTGAGGCTGGGACTATCACATTTAAAAAAACATTTGGACAGGTACATGGATAGGACAGGTTTGGAGGGATATGGGCAGGTGGGACTAGTGTAGATGGGACATGTTGGTCTGGTATGGGCGAGTTGGGCCGAAGGGCCTTTTTTTTCCACACCACTTCAGTCAGAGAGTGGTGAGGGTGTGGAATTCTCTGCCTCAGAAGGCAGTGGAGGCCAGTTCGTTGGATGCTTTCAAGAGAGAGCTGGATAGAGCTCTTAAGGATAGTGGAGTGAGGGGGTATGGGGAGAAGGCAGGAACGGGGTACTGATTGAGAGTGATCAGCCATGATCGCATTGAATGGCGGTGCTGGCTCGAAGGGCTGAATGGCCTACTCCTACACCTATTGTCTATTGTCTATGGTAAACATTAGAATCCAGCGTTGGTGAATCAGTCGACGGTGGCGCAGCGGGTAGAGATGCTGCCTTACAGCGAATGCAGCGCCGGAGACCCGGGTTCGATCCCGACTACGGGCGCTGTCTGTACGGAGTTTGTATGTTCTGGGTTTGTACGCGGGTTTTCTCCGAGATCATCGGTTTCCCACCACACTCAAAATGTACAAATTGTCTCCTAGATGGCCTGTTTCCGCACATTTTCTCCAAACTAAACATCTCTGAACTAAACCAGACGGTACAAACAACTTTGACCTCTAAATTCCGAATTAACTGAATTCGTTGATGTAGTGAAACGCCAACCACGTCTCACACAGATGTTGCTCGACCCGCTGAGTTCCTCCAACAGTTATTTATTTTCCTCTCTATTCCAACATCTGCAGTCTCCTTTGTCATACCACCCAAGTGAATTGCCACGTCTCTCTCTCTCTCCAGGGAATGATGCCAACATTCCGCTGGTTTTGTCTCTCTACAGAGGGATAGATAGATTACCCTTGATTACGGTCAGTCGTTGCTTGGAACACCTCGATATGAAAGCAGATACAAGATAAGAAGGGTCTCGACCCGAAATCTCGCCCTCCCACTGAGTTACTTCAGCATTTTGTGTCTATCTTCGAGGGAATACTTAATTTATTTCGTTCAATATCTGTCTATATCTCTCGTTTCACTTTCCCCTGATCTCTCAGTCTGCAGAAGGGTCTCAATAGACAATAGACAATAGGTGCAGGAGGAGGCCATTCGGCCCTTCGAGCCAGCACCGCCATTCAATGTGATCATGGCTGATCATTCTCAATCAGTACCCCGTTCCTGCCTTCTCCCCATACCCCCTGACTCCGCTATCCTTAAGAGCTCTATCTAGCTCTCTCTTGAATGCATTCAGAGAATTGGCCTCCACTGCCTTCTGAGGCAGAGAATTCCACAGATGCACAACTCTCTGACTGAATTTTTTTTTTCCTCGTCTCAGTTCTAAATGGCCTACCCCTTATTCTTAAACTGTGGCCCCTTGTTCTGGACTCCCCCAACATTGGGAACATGTTTCCTGCCTCTAACGTGTCCAACCCCTTAATAATCTTATACGTTTCGATAAGATCTCCTCTCATCCTTCTAAATTCCAGTGTATACAAGCCTAGTCGCTCCAGTCTTTCAACATATGACAGTCCCGCCATTCCGGGGATTAACCTAGTAAACCTACGCTGCACGCCCTCAATAGCAATAAGAAGGATCTCGACCCGAAACCTCGCCCTCCCACTGAGTTACTTCAGCATTTTGTGTCTATCTTCGAGGGAATACTTCATTTATTTCGTTCAATATCTCTCCATATCTCTCGTTTCACTTTCCCCTGATCTCTCAGTCTGCAGAAGGGTCTCGACCCCACACATCACCTATTGTTCCTTCTCACCAGAGATGCTGCCTGTCCCGCTGAGTTACTCCAGCTTTTAGCGCCTATCTTCTGCAGAAACGTTAAGACTTGGTCGTGGACTAGTTGCAATATTGAGGCAGTGCAGCGTAGGTTCACCAGGTTAATCCCCGGGATGGCGGGACTGTCATATGAAGAAAGATTGGAAAGACTGGGCTTGTATTCACTGGAGTTTAGAAGGATGAGAGGGGATCTTAGAGAGACGTATAAAATTATGGAAGGACTGGACAAGCTGGATGTGGGGAAAATGTTTCCAATGTTGAGGGAGTCCAGAACCAGGGGCCACACAGTCTAAGAATAAAGGGGAGGCCATTTAAAACCGAGGTGAGAAAAAACTTTTTCACCCAGAGAGTTGTGAATTTGTGGAATTCTCTGCCACAGAGGGCAGTGGAGGCCAATTCACTGGATGAATTTAAGAGAGTTAGATAGAGCTCTAGGGGCTAGTGGAATCAAGGGATATGGGGAGAAGGCAGGCACGGGTTACTGATTGTGGATGATCAGCCATGATCACATTGAATGGCGGTGCTGGCTCGAAGTGCCAAATGGCCTCCTGCTGCACCTATTGTCTATGTTTCTATGTTCTATGTTTCTATGTAATATTGCAGATTGGTAAAGAGGGTTGCTGTCCTTGACCTGAGACGTTGTCTGTCTATTCTCTTCACAGATGCTGCCTGACCCATTGGGTTCCTCCTGACCCGCTGGGTCAGGCAGCATCTGTGAAGGGAAATGGACAGACAACGTTTCATGTCAAGGACAGTAACTCTCTTTAGCAAACTGCAATATTGTGTTTTTGCTGGAGATTACAGAAATGGACTCGCTGCACACACAAGCCGGTGTGAATTCTGATTACGATTTTGTTTTTTTATGTGGGGGGAGGGGGGGGGAGATTAAAAAGTCACAAAGTGATGCAGTACCTCGACGGGTCAGGCAGCATCTCTGGAGAACGTGGATAGATAGATAACGTTTCGAGTCGGGACCTTTGCACCGTCTTTGTTTGGGAGGTTTTGAAACATAGAATCAAAGAGTTCTACAGCCCTTCCACACCGACCAACATGCCCCATCTACACCAGTCCCACCTGTCTGCGTTTGGCCCACGTCCATCTAAAACATAGAAACATTGAAAATAGGTGCAGGAATAGGCCATTCGGCCCTTCCAGCCTGCACCGCCATTCAATATGATCATGGCTGATCATCCAACTCAGTATCCCGTACCTGCCTCCTCTCCATACCCCCTGATCCCTTTAGCCACAAGGGCCACATCTAACTCCCTCTTAAATGTAGCCAATGAACTGGCCTCAACTACCCTCTGTGGCAGAGAATTCCACAGATTCACCACTCTCTGTGTGAAAAAAAACTTTCTCATCTCGGTCCTAAAAGACTTCCCCTTATCCTTAAAATGTGACCCCTTGTTGTGGACTTCCCCAACATCGAGAACAATCTTCCTGCATCTAGCCTGTCCAACCCCTTAAGAATTTTGTAAGTTTCTATAAGATCCCCCCTCAATCTTCTAAATTCCAGCGACAAAACGTTCCTATCCGTGTACCTTTCCAAATGTATTTTAAATACATTGTTGTAATCCAAGCCTTAACTATCTCCTCTGGCAGCTTGTTCCAAACACCCTCTGACTGAAAAATCTGCCCCTCAGCTTCCTACTAAATCTTCCCCCTCTCACATTAAACCTATGTCGTCTGGTTCTTGATTCCCCTACTCGGGGTAAAAGACTCCGTGCGTTCGCGTTGTGAATTCCTCGCAGAGTTCTTTTTAATACACCTCCATAAATCTCGATAAATTTAGCTTTCTATCAAAAAAACATCCCTGGGTCTCCTGCGCTCAACGGAATGGGACAGTGTTTTATCAGGTACCTTTTTAAAAAATATATAAAATCCACAGTGCATTCAAGGTCTACATACTTGTAAACATTAAAAGACAGTGGGGCATTAAAACACACTGGGACAGCCAGCCCCATGGATAGGGTGGGCTTAGAGAGATGTGGACCAAATGCGGGCAAATGGGATTAGCGTGGATCTTGGTCGGCATGGGCGAGTGGGGCCGAAGGGCCTGCTTCCCTGCTGTATGACTCTTTGTCTCCATGTTTCAAAACCTCCCAAAATTAGCACCGAGGAAGCGTCCCGACCCGAAACGTCACCTATCCATGTTCTCCAGAGATGCTGCCTGACCCACTGAGTTACTCCGGCACTCTGTGAAACGTCATCTAATCACTTTCTCCAGAGATGCTGCCTGACCCGCTGAGTAACTCCAGCACTCTGTGAAACGTCATCTAATCACTTTCTCCCCAGATGCTGCCTGACCCGCTGAGTTACTCCAGCACTCTGTTTTTTTCCCTCCCCTTCCCCCCTCCTCCCCCCCCCCCCCCCCCCCCCCCCCCCCAAAACAAAATTGTAATCAGAATTCTCACTGATTATTTTTATATAAACTGGAGCAAAACACAAAGTACTGGAGTAACTCAGCGGGTCAGGCAGCATCTGTGGAGAACATGGACAGGTGACGTTTCACAGAGTGCTGGAGTAACTCAGAGGGTCAGGCAGCATCTGGGGAGGGAGTGATCAGGCGGCGTTTCGGGTAGAAGGGACTCTCCTTCAGTTTGTTAAGTCTGAAGAAGCGTCCCGACCCGAAACGTCACCTATCCACGTTCTCCACAGATGCTGCCTGACCCGCTGAGTTACTCCAGCACCCTGTGTCTATCTTTGGCACAAACCAGCATCTATCTGCAGCTCTTTCTTTCTGTGAGACTACTTACCATGAACCATCTCAGTTTCCTATGGTGCAGGGAGGAACCGCAGATGCTGGTTTACACCGAAGAAAGACACAAAGTGCTCTGGAGTAACTCAGCGGGTCGGGCAGCATCTCTGGAGGGAAGAGGGATGGGCGACGTTTCGGGTCGAGACCCTTCTTCAGACTCACTGGACACAGATTCAGTCTGAAGACGGGTTCCCACTGCTTCTCTCCAGAGAGATGCTGCTGCTGCTGCCTGAGCCGCTGAGTTACTCCAGCATTCCCAGTCTGTCTTCAGTTCTCTCTACAGGGTAGATAGATAGGTGAATGAATGCTCACGGTTCGCCCTGAGACGTCGGATCCGACGCGGCTGTGTGTCCCGAACTGTTGCCGGCGAGAGGAGTCACTGGACTGGGCTGGGCTGGGCTGGGAGCCTGTGCTGGGCTGGGCTGGGCTGGGCTGGGAGCCTGTGCTGGGCTGGGCTGGGCTGGGCTGGGAGCCTGTGCTGGGCTGGGCTCGGAGCACTGCCCTCCACAACGTCCCGTCACGTTGCAAACTGTGGTTACACCCCCGAGTCACTCGGAGAGGAGACTCCACAGCGCACCCTGTGTACATAAACATAGAAAACAGGTGCAGGAGGAGGCCGTTCGGCCCTTCGAGCCTGTACGCACCGCCATTCAATGTGATCATGGCTGATCATTCTCAATCAGTACCCCGTTCCTGCCTTTCTCCCCCATACCCCCTGACTCCGCTATCCTTAAGAGTTCTATCTAGCTCCCTCTTGAATGCATTCAGTGAATTGGCCTCCACTGCCTTCTGAGGCAGAGAATTCCACAGATTCACAACTCTCTGACTGATAAAGCTTTTCCTCATCTCCGTTCTAAATGGCCTACTCTTTATTCTTAAGCTGTGGCCCCTGGTTCTGGACTCCCCCAACATTGGGAACATGTATCCTGCCTCTAACGTGTCCAACCCCTTTAATAATCTTATATGTTTCGATAAGATCCCCTCTCATCCTTCTAAATTCCAGTGTATACAAGCCTAGTCGCTCCAGTCTTTCAACATATGACAGTCCCACCATTCTCAATCAGTACCCCGTTCCTGCCTTCTCCACATAACCCCTGACTCCGCTATCCTTAAGAGCTCTATCCAGCTCTCTCTTGAATGCATTCAGAGAATTGGCCTCCACTGCCTTCTGAGGCAGAGAATTCCACAGATTCACAACTAAGCTTTTCCTCATCTCAGTTCTAAATGGCCTACCCCTTATTCTTAAACTGTGGCCCCCTGTTCTGGACTCCACTGATTATGGCCTTCCCCCCATATCCCTTGATTCCACTAGCCCCCAGAGCTCTATCTAACTCTCTTTTAAATTCATCCAGTGAGTTGGCCTCCACTGCCCTCTGCGGCAGAGAATTCCACAAATACAGCAAGTTACCAAACGCAACAAGTGACCAAACTATAGGAAAAACAACAAAAAGGCAGGCACAACTCAGCGGGTCAGGCAGCATCTCTGGAGAGAAGGAATGGGTGACGTTCCGGGTTGAGACCCTTCTTCAGACTCACAAATAAAAGTAACGATGATCAAGGAAAAATGGGGCCCACAATGGTCCATTGTTGGCTGCGGGCTAGTTATACAGACAGTGAAACTCAACAGGACAACAGTGCAGAGAGACACAAAATTCTGGCGTAACTCAGCGGGTCAGGCAGCATCTGTGGGGAGAAGGAATGGGTGACATTTCCGGTCGAGACCCTTCTTCAGACTCACTGCACACAGACTCAGTCTGAAGAAGGGTTCCGAAACATCACCGATTCCTTTTCTCCAGAGATGCTGCCTGATCCATTGAGATGCTCCAGCATTTTGTGTCTATCTTCTGCGTAAACTAGCATCTGCAGTTCCTTCCGACACAGAAGAAAAAAACGGCCTCTAGGCAAACAGAGACGTGAAGGACTAGCGTTGAAGGGCCATCTTGGTCAGCATGGGCAAGAAGCAATTAGACAGCCGCATGGGCAGGACAGGTTTAGCGGGATATGGGCCAAACGCGGGCAGGTGGGACTAGTGTAGATGGGGCATGTTGGTTAGTGTGGGCAAGTTGGGTTGAAGGGCCTTTTTCAACGCTATATGACTATGACTTTATGACTCCATGAGAGAGATCCAGATCTGACCACTAGGGCAAGTTGGGCTGAAGGGCTTGTTTCCACGATGTATCACTCTATGACTCGATGAAAAGGAGATAAAAAGCTAGGCATGGAGAAGGAAGAAATGCAGATGTTGGATTGAGCAGAACACAAAGTGCTGGAGAACTCAGCGGGTCAGGCAGCATCTGAGGAGGGAGAAGGGGACATTCCATGTGGGATCCTTCCTCTTCTCGTAGCAGAACGAGAGTGCGGTCCTGAGCTACCATCTGCCTCACTGGAAACCCTCGGACTATTGAATTGTGAATTGTGGATGCAGACAATAGACAATAGGTGCAGGAGGAGGCCATTCGGCCCTTTGCGCCAGCACCGCCATTCACTGTGATCATGGCTGATCATCCACAATCAGTACCCCGTTCCTGCCTTCTCCCCATACCCCTTCACTCCGCTATCCTTAAGAGCTCTATCCAGCTCTCTCTTGAATGCATTCAGAGAATTGGCCTCCACTGCCTTCTGAGGCAGAGAATTCCACAGATTCACAACTCTCTGACTGAAAAAGTTTTTCCTCATCTCAGTTCTAAATGGCCTACCCCTTATTCTTAAACTGTGGCCCCTGGTTCTGGACTCCCCCAACATTGGGAACATGTTTCCTGCCTCTAACGTGTCCAACCCCTTAATAATCTTATACGTTTCAATAAGATCTCCTCTCATCCTTCTAAATTCCAGTGTATACAAGCCTAGTCGCTCCAGTCTTTCAACATATGACAGCCCCGCCATTCCGGGAATTAACCTAGTAAACCTACGCTTCTTTTTACATATGACAGTCCCTCCCGTCCTGGGAATTAACCTCGACCAGCACACAAATCAACCTCCATCGACTCCATCTGCACCTCACGCTGCCTTGGTACGGCCAGCAGCACAATCAAGGATGAGTCTCACCCCGGCCACTCCCTCTTCTCCCCTCTCCCATCGGGCAAGAGTTACAGAAGTGTGAAAACGCACACCTCCAGATTCAGGGACAGTTTCTTCCCAGCGGTTATCAAGCAACTGAACCATCCTACCACAACCAGAGAGTGGTCCTGAGCTACTATCTCCCTCATTGGTGACCCTCGGACTATCTTTAATTGAACTTTACTGGACTCTACCTTGCACTAAACGTTATTCCCATTATCCCGTATCTGTACACTGTGAACGGCTCGATTGCAACCATGTGTAGACAATAGACAATAGACAATAGACAATAGGTGCAGGAGGAGGCCATTCGGCCCTTCGAGCCAGCACCGCCATTCAATGTGATCATGGCTGATCATTCTCAATCAGTACCCCGTTCCTGCCTTCTCCCCATACCCCCTGACTCCGCTATCCTTAAGAGCTCTATCCAGCTCTCTCTTGAATACATTCAGAGAATTGCCCTCCACTGCCTTCTGAGGCAGAGAATTCCACAGATTCACAACTCTCTGACTGAAAAGGTTTTTCTTCATCTCCGTTCTAAATGGCCTACCCCTTATTCTTAAACTGTGGCCCCTTGTTCTGGACTCCCCCAACATTGGGAACATGTTTCCTGCCTCTAACGTGTCCAACCCCTTAATAATCTTATACGTTTCGATAAGATCTCCTCTCATCCTTCTAAATTCCAGTGTATACAAGCCTAGTCGCTCCAGTCTTTCAACATATGATAGTCCCGCCATTCCGGGAATTAACCTAGTAAACCTACGCTGCACGCCCTCAATAGCCTTTTCCGCTGACTGGTTAGCACGCACCAAAAAGCTTTTCACTGTACCTCGCTCGGTACAGGTGACAATAAACTAAATTAAATGTAACTGCAGATGCTGGGTTTTGCCTAAGGTAGACGCAACATGCTGGAGTAACTGGGCGGGTCGGTCAGGCAGCATCTCTGGAGAACATGGAGTTTAATGGGGGCGAGGTTAGAGTAGGTCAGGGAGTGGAAAAGTTGAGACGGTTGATGTCACGCCGGCAGTTGGAAATAAAAAGGTCTGAAGAGGGTAGACGGCCGTCCAGGGGGGTGTCCAAGAGGAGGGGGGCCAGTGGAGACAAGGGAAGAGGTCATCACCGGGTGGTGTGGACTCCTTCCCATAGAAAAAGGCACGGATATATATATATATTTTTTTTTTTCGAAGAAGGGTCTCGACCCATCCTTTCTCTCCAGAGGTGCTGCCGTCCCGCTGAGTTACTCCAGCATTTTGTGTCTAACTTCCAGCGTGGATAGGGTGTCATGAGCCTGGGTTCCAACCCAAAATGTCACCCATCCTTTTTCTCCAGAGATGCTGCCCGACACGCTGATTTTGCTTGAGCATTTTTTGTGACTGTCTTTGGGATCCTTCCTCAGCCCGAACCTGGGGCCTGGGGTGGGGTAGGAGGGAGAACGCTGGAAAAGCATTGGAGTGTAGTGGTGGAATCATTTTGTCGCCTTTTATCTCCTTCTGATAGAGTGGTACAGCATGGGAGCAGGCCATTGCGCACGACTTGCCCACACTGCCCGAGATGCCCCATCTACACTAGTCCTACCTGCCCACATTTGGCTCATATCCCTCCAAACCTTTTGCACCACAAATCATCTTTAGTCTTTGCCACCCATCTGCCAGTCATTTGGATAACCGCTGGGAAGAAACTGCCCCTGAAGAAACACCCATCATCTGTACCCACCTATCTCTTGCCAGGCTTTGTCCTCCCCTACCCCTCTTATCCAACTTTCTCCCCACCCCCTCCCCCCCCTCCCTCTACAATCAGTCTGAAGAAGGGTCCCGACCCTCAAACGTCACCCCATCCTTTCGCTCCAGAGATGCTGCCTGACCTGCTGAGTTATTCCAGCGATTTGTGTCTCTTTATTTGCAAATCAGAATCCGCAGTTCCTTGCATCTACGCAAATGGAGGTAGTTCTTGTTAACAAGCGTGGGCGGCACGGTGGCGCAGCGGTAGAGTTACTGCCTTACAGCGAATGCAGCGCCGGAGACCTGGGTTTGATCCCGACTGTACGGAGTTTGTACGTTCTCCCCGTGACCTGCGTGGGTTTTCTCCAAGATCTTCGGTTTCCTCCCACACTCCAAAGACGTGCAGGTTTGTAGGTTAATTGGCTTGGTGTAAATGTACAAATTGGCCCTTGTGTGTTGTGTGTATAGAATAGTGTTAATGTGCGGGGATCGCTGGTCGGCGCGGACCCGGTGGGCCGAAGGGCTTGTTTCCGCGCTGTATCTCCCAACTAAAATAAATTAAACTAATCAACGTCTCACGGCATAATGGCACGGCTGGTAGTGCTGCTGCCTCACAGTGCCAGGGACCCAGGTTCAATCCTGACCTCAGGAAACTCGAGTGGAGTTTGTACATTCGCTCTGTGACCGCGTGGGTTTCCTCCGGGTGCTCTGGTTTCCTCCACATCCCAAGACGTGCAGGTTTGTAGGTTAATTGGCCCCTCTGTAAAAATCACCTTTAGTGTGTAAAGAGTAGATGAGAAAGTGGGATAACACAGAACTGGTGTGAACTGGTGATCGATGGTCGGCGTGGACTCGGTGGGCCAGAGGGCCTGTTTTCATGCTGCATCCCTAATCTAAACCAAACTATCTGGCACATGAGGTGCAGATAGAGTCTTGGTCATAGAATGATACAGCGTGGAAACAGGCCCTTCGGCCCAACTTGCCCACACAGGCCATCGTGTCCCAATTACACTAGTCGCACCTGCTTGCCTTTGTCCCATATCCCTCCAAACCTGTCCTGTTCATATAAGACAGGCAAGTACAGAACTGTACTTCAGTTCCGCTGGAAGGAATCAAGGAATTAAAGGAATCAAGGGATATGGGGAAAAAGCAGGAACGGGGTACTGATTGTGGATGATCAGCCATGATCACATTGATTGGCGGTGAAGGCTCGAAGGGCCGAATGGCCTCCTCCTGCACCTATTTTCTATTTGTGGGATCCAAGTCGTTCTGATTACAATCTGGCTTCAATTTCTGCACCTAATCTTCAAGCTGGGAAGACTGATGGAAGAAAACTCGCAAGACTCTCAGCGGAGGTTTACAGTTAATCCTCCTGCGTAGAATTTTATAGATTTATGCAAGGATACCATCTGTTACGTAGCAGTTCCAAAATCAACATCGTGGCTCTTAATGTCAGACGTATTTCCCAGAGAATTGTAGCCCTCTCTTCCTTTTCACCGTCCACATTAATCCCCTTTACTTGGTCCTCTCAAAATCCTTTTCAAAATGGGCAGTGGTCAGGATGCAATCCGGGCCTCTGGCGCTGTGAGGCAGCAACTCTACCGCTGCGCCACCGCGCCGCCCCAATAGTTCCACAAGGAAGCATGCAGTCTCTTGCTTCTGAGTAATGCGCCAGGAATAGATAGCTATCTGATTACAACTGACACTGAAATCATAACAAGATCAAATATAAAAGGAATATTGCAAGACAGAATGATTAAACCTCCATTCCAATTTGACATTTACTTCCTGCAGCATAACTCTGAGAAATCAGATTGGCAATCCGTGAGACAGAAGTGGCGTACAGAGATCCTTTACTTATAATTGCCCCCGAACTGGAATTATGTTGAGTTATGGTGGTGCAGCCGTAGAGTTGTTGCCTCACAGCGCCAGAGGCCTGGGTTCGATCCTGACTACGGGCGCTGTCTGTACGGAGTTTGTACGTTCTCCCCGTGACCTGCCTGGGTTTTCTCCGCGAACTTCGGATTCCTCCCACACTCCAAAGACGTACAGGTTTGTAGGTTAATTGGCTGGGTAAATGTAAAAATTGTCCCTAGTGGGTGTAGGATAGTGTTAATGTGCGGGGATCGCTGGACGGTGCGGACCCGGTGGGAGTAAGGCCTGTTTTCGCCCTGTATTAGTTTAGTTTAGTCTAGTGATACAGCAGAGAAACAGGCCCTTCGGCCCACTGGGTCCACGCTGACCACGCTGGCTATTGAGGGCGTGCAGCGTAGGTTTACTAGGTTAATTCCCGGAATGGCGGGACTGTCATATGTTGAAAGACTGGAGCGACTAGGCTTGTATACACTGGAATTTAGAAGGATGAGAGGAGATACAAACTGTGGGGCCAGGTTCAGCTCAAACTCCATCATCAAGTTTGCTGATGACACTGTGGTGGTGGGCCGGATCTCCAACAACGATGAGAAGGCCTACCGGGAGGAGGTGGCTGATCTGGCACTCTGGTGTCAGGACAATAGCCTCCTCTTGAATGTCATTAAAACAAAGGAGCTGATTGTGGACTTCAGAAGGGCTAAACATCCAAGGACGTACACGCCACTGGAGATAAATGGGTCTATTGTGGATAGGGTGAGCAGTTTCAAATACTTGGGAGTCCGCATCGCAGAGGATCTGACGTGGGCAACGCACATTGCCGCACTGGTGGGTAAGGCTAAGCAGCGCCTTTACCATCTTAGACAACTGAGGAAATTCAGAGTGTCTCTGAGGATCCTTCATTGCTTCTACTCTGGGGCTGTAGAGAGCATCCTGTCCGGCCACATTACAGTCTGGTTTGGGAACAGCTCTGCCCAGGACAGGATAGCCCTGCAGAGAGTAGTGCGTTCGGCAGAACGCACCATGGGAACTACACTCGTCCCCCTGCAGGACCTATACATCAGGAGGTGCAGATCCAGAGCAAGCAAGATCATGAGGGACCCCTGCCACCCCAGTAACGGACTGTTCCAAATGCTACGATCAAGCAAACGCCTCCGCTGTCACGCTGTGAAAACGGAGAGGATGAGACAGAGCTTCTTCCCACAGGCCATCAGGACTGTCAACTTTTATAACCCCAGAGACTACATTTTTGTCGACACTAATAGTAACTTATTAACTTTATTTATATGCTGTAACTGTAATTCTTTTTGTGCACAACCCGCAGGCATTGCCACTTTCATTTCACTGCACATCGTGTATGTGTATGTGACAAATAAATTTGACTTGACTTGACTTGACTTGAGATCTTATCGAAACGTATAAGATTACTAAGGGGTTGGACACGTTAGAGGCAGGAAACATGTTCCCAATGTTGGGGGAGTCCAGAACAAGGGGCCACAGTTTAAGAATAAGGGGTAGGCCATTTAGAACTGAGATGAGGAAAAACTTTTTCAGTCAGAGAGTTGTGAATCTGTGGAATTCTCTGCCTCAGAAGGCAGTGGAGGCCAATTCTCTGAATGCATTCAAGAGAGAGCTAGATAGAGCTCTTAAGGATAGCGGAGTCAGGGGGTATGGGGAGAAGGCAGGAACGGGGTACTGATTGAGAATGATCAGCCATGATCACATTGAATGGCGGTGCTGGCTCGAAGGGCCGAATGGCCTCCTCCTGCACCTATTGTCTATTGTCTATTGTCTATTGACCAGCGATTCCCACATATTAAACTATCCTACACACACTAGGGACATTTTTCTTTACAATTACACCAAGCCAATTAACCTACAAACCTGTACATCTTTGGAGTGTGGGAGGAAACAGAAGACCTTGGGGAAAAACCCACGCAGGTCACGGGGAGAACGTACAAACTCCGTACAGACAGGCACCCGTAGTCGGGATCGAACCCGGGTCTCCGGCGCTGCAAGCGCTGTAAGTCAGCAACTCTGCCGCTGCGCCCTGTGATCTCTAAACTAAACAAAACTTAACTAAACTAAAAGCAAACCAACCCACTTTCCAAAGTCATATGGTATGTTGGATAAATGGCCTCTGGGAAGAAAATTGTCCTCAGTGTGTAGAGAATGGGATAACCATGAATCCATGCTGTAGCTGTACACTAAACCATCTGGAACCTGAGATGGAAGGCAACAAGAAAGTTAGAAACACTTAATACTCTGCGGATGGAAAAACTGAATCAACATCTCAGATCAATACCATTTCCACCATTGAATCAATGACAGTCTCAGCATAAAAACAGGCCCTTCGGCCCGCAGGATCCATGCTGCCAATTGATCACCCGTTCACATTAGTTCCATGTTATCCCATTTCCCCCTACACACTAGGGGCAGTTTTACATCGATCATCAACCACCCGACACACTAGGGGCAATTTACAGAAGACAATTACCCGACAAATCTGCCAGTCTTTGGAATGCGGGAGGAAACCAGAGCACCCGGAGAAAACCCACGTGGTCACGAGGAGAACGTACAAACTCCGAACGGACAGCACCCGTAGTCAGGATGGAACCCGGGTCTCTGGCGCTGCGAGGCAGCAACTCTACCGCTGCGCCACCGCGCCGCCCCAAGAGGTCCACAAGGAAGCATGCAGTCTCTTGGTTCTGAGTAATGTGCCAGGAATAGATAGCAATGTGATTACAACTGATACTGAAATCATAACAAGATCAAATATAAAAGGAATATTGCAAGACAGAATGATTAAAACTCCATTCCAATTTGACATTTACTTCCTGCAGCATAACTCTGAGAAATCAGATTGGCAATCCGTGAGACAGAAGTGGTGTACAGAGATCCGGTACTTGTAGTGGAGCATTGCCCCCGAACAGGAATTATGTTGAGTTATGGTGGTGCAGCCCTAGAGTTGCTGCCTTACAGTGCTTGCAGCACCAGCGATCTGGGTTCGATCCCGACTATGGGTGGTGTCAAAGACAGAAACATTGAAACATGGACAATAGGTGCAGGAGGAGGCCATTCTGCCCCTCGAGCCAGCACCGCCATTCAATATGATCATGGCTGATCATCCAAAGTCAGTACCCCGTTCTGGCCTTTTTGCCCCATATCCTTGATTCCCTTAGCCCTAAGAGCTCTATCTAACTCTCTCTTGAAAACATCCAGTGAATTTGTGGCAGAGAATTCTGTGGCATAGAATTGCACAGGCTCACAACTCTCTGGGTGAAAAGATTTTTCCTCATCTCAGTCGTAAATGGCCCACCCCTTATTCTTAAACTGTGTGACCCCCTGGTTCTGGACTCCCCCAACATCGGGAACGTTTTTCCTGCAAAGCTTCAAGAAGACAGCAAGGGGCAGGGAGTGGTAGAGTGCCTAAAAATGCTTGAAGTCCTCTTCATGTTTTTATAATAATTCTGCCCTTTAAAGGAGGTTGAAAGTGAGCGTGTGTAAATGGCACTCCCTGCAGTCCACTTTAACCAGATTCTGTTCTCTGTTGTCAAAGGACAAATGGCAGTGGTAACACAATAAAATAAGGTCGGAAGGGTAAAGGGACGTTTGCTTCTCTGTGACGGGGTGGGATTGGGCTGAGTTTAATCTGCTGTGTTTTTCAGGGGAATGCATGATTTATAATTGTTATAGACCATTTGGAAGAAGGGAAAATGCTGAAGTGCCTGCTTCAGTAAACATCACATCAAAGGAAAACTCAGTATATAAGAAGCAGATGAATCTTTGTTCAATCGTTGAGCAATCTCCTGGATTGCTCGCTGCGATCACTGTATTTGGCGCTCTTGAATAAAGTCTTGATGGTCTTACCCAATAGACAATAGACAATAGACAATAGGTGCAGGAGGGGGCCATTCGGCCCTTCGAGCCAGCACCGCCATTCAATGTGATCATTGTTGTGATATTGCTGGGACTACTTTGTGTATCCCAAGGACTACTTTGTATGCCTGTGTATATAAGTGATTGGTGTGATTAGGCGGCCACTCTGGATCGAGGCGGCCTTGGAATAAACAGCCTGGAGTTAAGCTCCACCATGATAACATCTTAAACATGTGTACTCGTGGTCCTTCCAGAGTCACAACAAAGGTACAACAGGTACCGGCCGGACCACGAAGTACAACAATCATGGCTGATCATTCTCAATCAGTACCCCGTTCCTGCCTTCTCCCCATACCCCCTGACTCCGCTATCCTTGTGTTGTGTTTTAAAGTTTTTCTTCAGCAGCGCTGACTGTACGGAGTTTGCACCTTCTCCCCGTGACCTGCGTGGGTCCTCTCCAAGATCTTCGGTTTCCTCCAGCCGCTCCAAAGACGTGCAGGTTTGTAGGTTAATTGGCTTGCCGTAAATTCAAATTGCCCCTCGTGTGTGCAGGATAGTGTTAGTGTGCGGGGATCGCTAGTCGGCGCGGACTCGGTGGGCCGAGGGGCCTGTCGGAGAGCTGTGAATCTGTGGAATTCTCTGCCTCAGAAGGCAGCGGAGGCCAATTCTCTGAATGCATTCAAGAGAGAGCTGGGTAGAGCTCTTAAGGATAGCGGAGTCAGGGGGTACGGGGAGAAGGCAAGAACGGGGTACTGATTGAGAATGATCAGCCATGATCATATTGAATGGCGGTGCTGGCTCGAAGGGCCGAATGACCTACTCCAGCACCCATTGTCTATAGTCCATTGTATCTCTAAAGCTAAACTAAACTGATTGCTTGGCGTCTTTGCTTAAATTTTTCCCCACACTTTGTTGCTGAGACTATATCAGTAAGAGCCAGCAATCACAGTAATTTCCAGACAGAGACAGGAACTGATCAACTAGTGGACCCCTCAAGGGATTGAAATGATTATCATTACTTCTTCTTCTTCTTGCGTTTGAGGCAGCAGAAGTTATGAAGCTACTTCTGCTTCCGCTGTCTCTGTTTGTTGTCGTTCGCCTGAGGTCAGTTGACAGGGCTCACCACGGGGAGGTCGACAACATTCAACATATGAATGCCAACATACCATTCACTTTCTTCACTGCCTGCAGGTGCAGCAGTGTATGTTGGCATTCATAGCAAGGGGATTTGAGTATAGGAGCAGGGAGGTTCTGCTGCAGTTGTACAGGGCATTGGTGCGACCACACCTGGAGTATTGCGTACAGTTTTGGTCCCCTAATCTGACTAAAGACATTCTTGCCATAGAGGGAGTACAGAGAAGGTTCACCAGATTGATTCCTGGGATGGCAGGACTTTCATATGAAGAAAGACTGGATAGACTCGGCATGTACTCGCTGGAATTTAGAAGATTGAGGGGGGATCTTATAGAAACTTACAAAATTCTTAAGAGGTTGGACAGGCTAGATGCAGGAAGATTGTTCCTGATATTGGGGAAGTCCAGAACAAGTTTTTTTTTCACACAGAGAGTGGTGAATCTGTGCAATTCTCTGCCACAGAGGGTAGTTGAGGCCAGTTCATTGGCTACATTTAAGAGGGAGTTAGATGTGGCCCTTGTGGCTAAAGGGATCAGGGGGTATGGAGAGAAGGCAGGTACGGGATACTGAGTTGGATGATCAGCCATGATCATATTGAATGGCGGTGCGTACAGGCTCGAAGGGCCGAATGGCCTACTCCTGCACCTATTTTCTATGTTTCTATGAGCTCCATCATTACTTATTAACGCTGACACTTTGCAAATATTTTAAGCACAGCGCATCTAGAAAGCTGGAAGTGGACGGATGGGCTGTCATTTGCCTTGTCAGCAGCAAAAATCAATGTTCCCAATTCAAATACTCTTATCAATTTAGAGTCTGAACTCACGCCACTGGAGACAGAAGAAGGGGAATGGGGTTGATGGGACTGGGCTGAAAGCCCACCATGGACATATAGGGCTGAATGGCCTCCTCGGCTAGTGTGAAAGCTGAGGTTATATGAAATTCAGAGAGAGACCAGAGGGCACAGCCTCAGAATAAAATGATGTAACTTTAAAAAGAAGATAGGGGAGAATTTCTTTAGTCCCAGGTTGGTGAATCTGTGGAATAGATTGCCACAGAAGGCTGTGGAGGCCAAGTCAATGGATATTTTTACGGTGGAGATTTAGAGATTGTTAATTAGTACGGGTGTCAGGGGTGATGGGAGGCCAATTCTCTGAATGCATTCAAGAGAGAGCTAGATAGAGTTCTTAACGATAGCAGAGTCAGGGGGTATGGGGAGAAGGCAGGAACGGGGTACTGATTGAGAATGATCAGCCATGATCACATTGAATGGCGGTGCTGGCTCAAAGGGCCGAATGGCCTCCTCCTGCACCTATTGTCTATTGTCTATTGTCAATAAGATTTTGAAATGTTCCCACTCTCTTAGAAAAACTTTGGAAAGTGATGCCACTTGTCCAAAGACTCCAGCTTCTTCTTAATGATGAGCCCAGATCAAGAATTGAATTGAATTGAATTATTGGCCAAGTATGTACACACACACAAGGAATGTGCCTTGGTGCTCCGCTCGCAAGTAACAACACCAACATGCAGTAAACAATTACGAATAAAGCATAAATCATTAAAACATTAGGAATACAACATTACAGTTTAAACATGCGAGTGAAATAAACCAGAGCAAAAGGAAGCTACAGACTTTTGTTTGTTGAGTAGAGCTAATACTCGCGGGAAAAAAAGCCGTTTTTATGTCTGGCTGTGGCTGCTTTGACAGTCCGGAGTGGCCTTCCAGAGGGAAGTGCTTCAAAGAGTTTGTGTCCAGGGTGAGAGGGGTCAGAGATGATCTTGCCCGCTCGCTTCCTGGCCCTTGCAGTGTACAGTTCATCAATGGGGGGAAGGTTGCAGCCAACAACCTTTTCAGCCGATCGAACGATCAGTAAACGGAGACTTGTAATCATCCCACCTTTATATATCTAGCTAGCTGGCCGTACAGCTGCTCCCTGCTTTTAGCCTCCACCGTTGCAATCAGAAATGGACCGAGCGAGGTACAGTGAAAAGCTTTTGTTACGTGCTGCTAACCAATCGAGCCGTTCACAGTGTACAGATACATGATAAAGGGAATAATGTGAATATCGTTTAGTGCAAGATAAAGCCAGTAGAGTCCGATCAAGTGATGGTTTTGAGGGAAACGTTTATATAGGTAACTGAAACATGACTTCCTAACCTTTGTACTCACTTCCCTGACCGACGAAGTAAAGTATGCGGTACACCTTTTTGACCACCATACTACTCTCAGGGAGCTGTGCACTCCTCTGCACATCAATGCTCCAATAGATCCGGTGTGGGGAGGAACTGCAGATGCTGGTTTAAACCGAAGACAGACACAAAAAATTAGAGTCTGAAGAAGGGTGGCATGGTGGCGCAGCGGTAGAGTTGCTGCCTCACAGCGCCAGAGACCCGGGTTCGATCCCGACTACGGGCGCTGTCCGTACAGAGTTTGTACGCTCTCCCCGTGACCTGCGTGGGTTTTCTCCGAGATCTTCACTTTCCTCCCACACTCCAAAGACGTGCAGGTTTGTAGGTGAATTGGCTTGGTATAAATGTAAATTGTCCCTAGTGTGTGTGTAGGGTGGGTGTTAATGTGCGGGGATCGCTGGTCGGCGCGGACTCGATGGGCCGAAGGGCCTGTTTCCGCGCTGTATCACTAAACTAAACTAAAAACTAGACGTACCGTCTCGACCTGAAACATCACCTTTTCAATAGACAATAGACAATAGGTGCAGGAGGAGGCCATTTGTCCCTTCGAGCCAGCATTGCCATTCAATGTGATCATGGCTGATCATTCTCAATCAGTACCCCGTTCCTGCCTTCTCCCCATAACCCCCTGACTCCGCTATCCTTAAGAGCTCTATCTAGCTCTCTCTTGAATGCATTCAGAGAACTGGCCTCCACTGCCTTCTGAGGCAGAGAATTCCACAGATTCACAACTCTCTGACTGAAAAAGTTTTTCCTCATCTCCGTTCTAAATGGCCTACCCCTTATTCTTAAACTGTGGCCCCTGGTTCTGGACTCCCCCAACATTGGGAACATGTTTCCTGCCTCTAACGTGTCCAATCCCTTAATTTCTCCAGAGATGCTGCCTGGCCCACTGAGTTACTCCAGCGTTTTGTGCCGATCTCTCATAGATCCTGCCGTTTACTGCACAAGGAAATAAGTGAGGCGAATGCAACTGGTGTGAATACCCTAAGTGGCTGGCATGGACTCGAAGTGCTAAATGGCCTTCTTCAGTGCCGCGAGAAAACATGAGTGAGAATTTGGATGACGTTGGTATAATGGTCAGGTCATGAATGTTGTGTGCGGTGTACTTACACTAGTATCTCCCAAACTGAGACATTCTTGGTTTGTTATTGCACTGGTATTTTGGGCTCACAGTACATACTTTGCCAAACCAAAGCTTCAAAAAAAGAATCAAAAACAAGTGTGAAATAGAATGAGACATTTGGTAACCCAGCCCAGCTTTCCAGAAAAACATAACATCATCCAGGGAAAAATGTAGGATCAAGGAACTGCAGTTGCTGGTTAATGCACAAAAGGACACAAAGTGCTGGAGTAACTCAGCGGGTCGGGCAGCATCTCTGGAGAATGTCCCTTCTGTCCTGGGCCTTTTCACTGTCAGAGTGAGGTCACACGCAAATTGGAGGAACAGCACCTCATATTTCGCTTGGGCAGCTTGCACCCCTAGAAGTATGAAGTCCAAAGGAGGGCCTCGACCCAAAACATCACCCATTCCTTCTCTCCAGAGATGCTGCCTGTCCCGCTGAGTTACTCCATCACTTTGTGCCTATCTTCTGTTTAAACCAGCATCTGCAGTTCCTTCCTACGGCATGAATATTGATTCCTCTCACTTCAAGTAGCTCTTGCATTCCCTCTCTCTCCGTCCCTCCCCCACGCCCTAGTCCTCTTGCTAATTCCACCGGTTGTATCCCTTCGTTGTCACCTCGCCCCCCCAGCCAACAATGGAGCAGTGTGGGCTCCAACCTTCGTGAGTCATCAGTTCAAGATCTGCTTTGTTCGGTACCTTCCCACTCCTCTAGTTTCCCTCTCACCTGAATCTCGGTCTGATGGAGGGTCTCGACCTGAAACGTCACCTATTAATTTTCTCAGAGATGATGACTCTGGGTGCTGCCTGCAAGGAGTTTGCACGTTCTGCCTGTGACTGAGTTACAGACAATGAGACTCAACAAGACGACTGACTTTGAGCCATATTTCAGTTTGAGACCCTGTCTGATGAAGGGCCTCGACACATAAACATCGCCGATCCATGTTCTCCAGAGAGGCCGCCTGACCCGCTCAGTTACTCCAGCACTTTGCAACTTTGGAGAATTGGGGCGCAGCGGTAGAGTTGCTGCCTTACAGCGAATGCAGCGCCGGAAACCCGGGCTCGATCCCGGCTACGGGCGCCGTCTGTACAGAGTTTGTACGTTCTCCCCCTGACCTGCGTGGGTTTTCTCCGAGATCTCCGGTTTCCTCCCACACTTCAAAGACATGCAGGTTTGTAGGTTAATTGGCTTGGTGTATGTGTAAGTTGGCCCTGGTGGGTGTAGGATGGTGTCAATGTGCGGGGATCGCTGGTCGGCGCGGACTCGGTGGGCCGAAGGACCTTTTTCCGCGCTGTATCGCTAAAAGTATACCCAAGGTATGCAAATAGTCGCCACATAAAGGGCGCTGACAAAGTTACAAAGTACCCTCCTGCCAGTTCCACCTTCGATCTCTCCCTCTACCTCTCTCCCTCACGGCAGCGTCCTTTATGTGGCGACTATTGCATACTTCCCACCCCCCACTCCCCACTGCCCACTCCCCACCCTCCCACGCCCCTCTCCCCACTCCCCACCCTCCCACGCCCCTCTCCCCACTCCCCACTCCCTCCTCCCCACTCCCCTCTCCCCACTCCCCACTCCCCTCTCCCCTCCCACTCCCCCCTTCCCTCTCCCCTCTCCCCTCTCCCCACTCCCCACTCCTCTTCCCACTCCCCCCTCCCCACTCCCTCCCCTCGTGCCAATGCCAGCCAGTTATCCCTTGTGTGTTGAGCTTTGGCCAAATAGGATGTGGCCAAATAGCAAGCCTGTTTTTTGTAATGTCCCGACGGCCTTGTTTTGTTCCTTCCAGAGTTGGCAGCAATGCCGGAGGCTGGTCCCACCATCCATGTCAAGGTCAAGTGATGTATTTGCGTCGATATATTTGTCTTCCTTGTCCCCGGCCACTCCCTCTTCTCCCCTCTCCCATCAGGCAAAACGTACAGAAGTGCAAAAACGCACACCTCCAGATTCACGGGCAGTTTCTTCCCAGCTGTTGTCAGGCAAGTGAACCATCCTACCACAACCAGAGAGCAGTGCTGAACTACTATCTACTTCTTTAGTGGATCTCGGACTATCCTTGATCGGACTTTGCTGGCTTTACCTTGCACTGAACGTTATTCCTTTATCATGTATCTGTCCACTGTGACTGGTTTGATTGTAATCATGTGTTGTCTTTCCGCTGACTGGCTAGCGCGCAACGAAAGCTTTTCACTGTACCTCGGTACAGGTGACAATAAACTGAACTGTGCAGAGATGGTTGGTGAAAGGGCAGAGGTGGAATTCTCTGCCTCAGAAGGCAGTGGAGGCCAATTCTCTGAATGCATTCAAGAGAGAGCTGGATAGAGCTCTTAAGGATAGCGGAGTCAGTGGGTATGGGGAGAAGGCAGGAACGGGGTACTGATTGAGAATGATCAGCCATGATCACATTGAATGGCGGTGCTGGCTCGAAGGGCCGAATGGCCTCCTCCTGCACCTATTGTCTCTTGTCTATTGTCTATTGTCTATAGGTGAAAATGCTTGAGGAGTTATGAATAGTGAAGCTAATGAAAGGAATGTGGAGGGACGAGAATTATCTACCAGGCGTTGACTTCCGTGGGCAGCCCCACCAGCTGCGCCATAGTGTTACAGCTGGTTTAGTTAATAGTAGAATGAGAAATCATGAGAATCATGTATAAAATCATGAGAGGAATAGATCGGGTAGATGCACAGTCTCTTGCCCAGAGTAGGGGAATCGAGGACCAGAGGAATTGGGTTTAAGGTTTAGATTTTTAGATTTAGAGATACAGCACGGAAACAGGCCCTTCGGCCCACCGGGTCCGCGCCGCCCAGCGATCCCCGCACATTAACACTATCCTACACCCTAGGAACAATTTTTACATTTGCCCAGCCAATTAACTTACATACCTGTACGTCTTTGGAGTGTGGGAGGAAACCGAAGATCTCGGAGAAAACCCACGCAGGTCAAGGGGGAGAACGAACAAACTCCGTACAGACGGCGCCCGTAGTCAGGATCGAACCTGAGTCTCCGGCGCTGCATTCGCTGTAAGGCAGCAACTCTACCGCTGCGCCACCGTGCCGCACAAGGTGAAGGGGAAAAAGATTTAATAGGAATCTTGAGGGGTAACTTTTTCACACAGAGGGTGGCGGGTGTATGGAACGAGCTGCCGGAGGAGGTAGTTGAGGCTGGGACTATCCCATCGTTTAAGAAACAGTTAGACAGGTACATGGATAGGACAGGTTCTGTGGGATATGGACCAAACGCGGGCAGGTGGGACTAGTGTAGCTGGGACATTGTTGGCCGGTATGGGCAGGTTGGGCCGAAGGGCCTGTTTCCACGCTGTATCACTCTATGACTCTTTGGCTCTGTGAAAGAAATTTGAGAGAGGGCGAACAAAAATAAACGAGCAATCCTGAAACTGTAAGCACAGTGTGCGGCAGACGCTGGAATTCTGAAACAAAGAACTTCCGTAGGTCACATAACGGGGAATACGCCCCGATCTTTATCAACGGGGACAGTGCGGAGAGAGTGTCCAGCTTCAAGTTTCTGGGCACTCACATTTCGGAGGACCTCACATGGTCCAATAACACTGCTGCGCTGGTCAAGAAGGCACAGCAAAGACTGTTCTACCTAAGAACACTGAAAAAGTCTGGTCTACCCCAACAGCTGCTGACGACCTTCTACCACTGCACCATAGAGAGCATCCTAACGCATGGCATCCCTGTGTGGTACCTCAGCTGCACAGAGGCAGAGAGGAGAGCTCTTCAGCGGGTGGTCCATAGAGCTCAGAGGGCCATCGGAACACAGCTACCAGACTTGGAGGGCATCTGCAACACACGATGCCTCAGAAAAGCCACCAGCATCCACAAAGACTCTTCACACCCCTGCAACAGTCTGTTCGAACTCTTTCCATCGGACAGACGATACAAGGCCTTCTACGCCCGCACCTCCAGACTCAGGAACAGCTTCATCCCCAGGGCCATAGCTGCTATGAACCGGTCCTGCTGAGCCGGATGGTCACAACACATAGATCAACTTGCACTTTACCCTGTCTAAAACTGTTACAATTGTTTCGTTGGGTTGCTGTTGTCTAAATTACTTAAATTATTGCATCGTATGGGAGGCGCATTGCCAATCTCGTTGTACCCCTGGGTACAATGACAATAAAGATATATTGTATTGTATTGTATTGTAAGAATACAGGAAATATCCTCCATTTGTTGAGTAGAAGCCAGAATGTCACGAACTGGAAAAGCAGGTTATCTGAAATTGTTGAATTCAATACAGAGTCATAAAGTCATAAAGAATCAAGAAACTGCAGATGCAGGTTTACAAATGAAGACACAAATTGCTGGAGTTGCTCAGTGGATCTGGCAGCATCTCTAGAGAACATAGAGAGGGGACATGTCAGGTCGGGACCTAGACATAGAAAACATAGAAAATAGGTGCAGGAGGAGGCCATTCGGCCCTTCGAGCCTGTACGCACCGCCATTCAATATGATCATGGCTGATCATCCAACTCAGTATCCCGAACCTGCCTTCTCTCCATACCCCCTGATCCCTTTAGCCACAAGGGCCACATCTAACTCCCTCTTAAATATAGCCAATGAACTGGCCTCAACTACCTTCTGTGGCAGAGAATTCCACAGATTCACCACTCTCTGTGTGAAAAAAAAGTTCTCATCTCGGTCCTAAAAGACTTCCCCCTTATCCTTAAACTGTGACCCCCTTGTTCTGAACTTCCCCAACATCGGGAACAATCTTCCTGCATCTAGCCTGTCCAACCCCTTAAGACTTCAGACTGATTGCATGGATGGGGGGGGGGGGGGGGGGGGGGGTGAAGAGAGGAGGGGCAGGTCAAAGCATGCCATTTCCTCCACAGATGCTGCCTGACCCGCAGTGTTCCTCCGGCACTTTGTGGGTCTTTGCTCCAGATTCCAGCATCTGCAATTCCTTAGTGCCTCCATGTTGGCAATCTCTTTTAGACTTTTACTTTAGACTTTAGAGGTGGAGGGAGGAAGCAGACCCTTTGGCCCATTGAGTCCGTGCTGACCAGCGATCACCCACGTGCACTAGCACTATCCTACACACTGGGGACAAAGTTTTATAAACCAAAGCCAATTAACCCACAAACCCGCAGGGGGGAAACCGGAGCACCCGGAGAAAACCCACGCAGGTCGCGGGGAGAACGTACAAACTCCGTACAGACAAGCCACCCGTGGTCAGGATGGAACCCGGGTCTCCGGCGCTGTGAGGCAGCAACTCTACCGCTGCGCCACCGTGCCGCTCATCTCTCCTCAAGAGCACACTTTTTCGTTTCAGAGTTGAGGCGGCATTTGCAAATCATTTTCACCTTCATTTCGACATCTCCATCCTTGCTCGGAAAACAGATTCATCCCAGAAATCTTAAAGGGAAGAAAATATTTTGGCGAACTTGTTGGAGAATGGAAAGAATGTGATAACATTTCTCCGATGCCTCCTCTCAGTTGATCTGATCTTTGCTTCAGGAGTGAATTACGCCTGGCATTATATATTTATTTCCTCAAACGTGGTTTTTGTTCCACAATCTGCATCGAATCACCACCTCATCTCAAATGGTGACTGACGGGGAAGAGTCGGGCTTGCCAAACACAACTAATACCATTACGTGTGTTTGCGTCCAGGAAGTCCAAAAAAATGTCTTCACATGTTGGGCCAACAGGGGTTTTGGTTGGAACGGGAAGCATTGAAACTAGCAGATTGTGCACACCGTCTGGCAAAGGATTTCGCTGAGACACTTCACAAACACGCACGCACGCACGCACGCACGCACATGCAATTAGTCAAGGAATACATCTCAAAGAGAAGCTTAATTCATCTGGTTCGTGTCAGACCTATCCCAACTCTCATTCCCCGGCTCTATTGCCGCGTGAGCCAAAATCCTCCATCCGGTTCGATCCCGACCACGGGTGCTGTCTGTACGAAGTTTGAACGTTGGCTCCCCATGACCTGCGTGGGTTTTTTCTGCGTGCTCCGATTTCCTCCCACGTCGTATGTTGAAAGACTGGAGCGACTGGGCTTGTATACACTGGAATTTAGAAGGATGAGAGGGGATCTTATCGAAGCGTATAAGATTATTAACGGGTTGGACACGTTAGAGGCAGGAAACATGTTCCCAATGTTGGGGGAGTCCAGAACCAGGGGCCACAGTTTAAGAATAAGGGGTCGGCCATTTAGAACGGAGATGAGGAAAAACCTTTTTCAGTCAGAGAGTTGTGAATCTGTGGAATTCTCTGCCTCAGAAGTCAGTGGAGGCCAATTCTCTGAATGCATTCAAGAGAGAGCTAGATAGAGCTCTTAAGGATAGCGGGTATGGGGAGAAGGCAGGAACGGGGTACTGATTGAGAATGATCAGCCATGATCACATTGAATGGCGGTGCTGGCTCGAAGGGCCGAATGGCCTACTCCTGCACCTATTGTCTATTGTCTATTGTCTATGGTCTATTGTCACAGAGACGTGAAGGTCGCCTCATTAACTGGCCACTGGTAATTGCCCCGGGCGTGCAGGTGAGTGAGTGGCAGAGTTTCAGGGAATTCGAAAATTGAGTATAGAGCATAGAACAGCGTGCGGCACGGTGGCGCAGCGGTAGAGTTGCTGCCTTACAGCAAATGCAGCGCCGGAGACCCGGGTTCCATCCCGACTACGGGTGCTGTCTGTACGGAGTTTGTACGTTCTCCCCGTGACCTGCGTGGGTTTTCTCCGAAATCTTCGGTTTCCTCCAACACTCCAAATACGTGCAGGTTTGGAGGTTAATTAGCTTGGTATAAATGTAAATTGTCCCTGGTGGATGTAGGATAGTGTTAGTGTGCGGGGATCGCTGGTCGGTGCAGACTCGGTGGGACGAAGGGCCTGTTTCCGCGCTGTATCTGTAAACTAAACTAAACTAAACAGTATAGTTTAGGAGCCCTTCAGCCCACAATGTGGGGTGGCACGGTGGCGCAGCGGTAGTGTTGCTGCCTTTACAGCACCAGAGACCAAGGTTCGATCCTGACCCTGGGTACTGTCAGTAGGGAGTTTAGACGTTCCCCTTGTGACCTGCGTGGGTTTTCTCCGGGTACTCCGGTTTCCTCCCACACTCCAAAGACGTACAGATTTGCAGGTTAATTGGCTTCTATAAATTGTCCCTAGTGTGGGGGATAGAACTACTGTAGGGTGATCGCTGGTCGGAGCGGACATGGTGGTCTGAAGGGCCTGTTTCCACACTGTATCTCTAAAAACATCATCAAAAGAAGTACTGATTCAGGGAATATAGAACATAAAACTGGGTGGCCATGATGGCGCAGCGGTAAGGTTACTGCCTTACAGCGATAGCAGCACATATCGGAGACGTTTGACTAGTCATCTTGAGTAGTCATCACAAACAAACCATGCTGGTCGCCTCTGAACCTTGTCAAGGCTGTCAATGTTATCTTGGGTCCCATATTGTCTGGCAGTGTTCCATTCCAGAGAGTGGAGAGAGAGTGGTGAAGGTGTGGAATTCTCTGCCTCAGAAGGCAGTGGAGGCCAGTTCGTTGGATGCTTTCAAGAGAGAGCTGGATAGAGCTCTTAAGGATAGCGGAGTGAGGGGTTATGGGGAGAAGGCAGGAACGGGGTACTGATTGAGAGTGATCAGCCATGATCGCATTGAATGGCGGTGCTGGCTCGAAGAGCTGCATGGCCTACTCCTGCACCTATTGTCTATTGTCTATTGTCTATAACAGTGGGCGGACAAGTGTTTTGTACGCTGCCTCCTTTGTTGGTTTGTCACAACCGGATAACTTTCTCCGGAGAAGGCCCAAAGCTCTGGTGGCTTTTGTGGCAGACTGGTTTATGCGTCTGTTTCAGGCTAGGCCACATGCGAGTTCAACTCCCGGGTACGGCAGAAACATCCTTTCCATATCACCCGACCGTAATATGGACTCTCCACAAGACATCGCCATTAACGGTCCCAAGTTCCCCAGTCTTCATGTCTTTGAGGAAGGACATTATTGCTGTTGAGGGAGTGCAGCGTAAGTTCACCAGGTTAATTCCCGGGATGGCGGGACTGACATATGATGAAAGAATGGGTCGCTGGGCTTATATTCATTGGAATTTAGAACGATGAGAGGGGATCTTATAGAAGTATGTGAAATTCTTAAAGGATTGGACAGGCTAGATGCAGGAAAAATGGTCCCGATGTTGTGGGAGTCCAGAACCAGGGGTCACAGTTTAAGAACAAGGGGTAGGCCATTTAGGACTGAGATGAGGAAAAACATTTTCACCCAGAGAGTTGTGAATCTGTGGAATTCTCTGCCACAGAAGGCAGTGGAGGCCAATTCACTGATGTTTTCAAAAGAGAGTTAGATTTAGCTCTTCGGGCTAAAGGAATCAAGGGATATGGGGAGAAAGCAGGAATGGGGTACTGATTTTAGATGATCAGCCATGATCACATTGAATGGCGGTGCTGGCTCGAAGGGCCGAATGGCCTACTCCAGCACCTATTTTTCTATGTTTCTATCCTTTTTTAAAAAGGGAAAAAGAAGAATATTTCTCAGATCGCATGGTGAAAAATTGACTATCACGTTTCCAAGAATTTGATTGTCTGTCCAGAGTCAAGCCTTTAAAATTCATTAACATTGTGTAAGACTTAAACGTGTTATATGGCACTGGTAACATGAAGAATCAATCCACCAGGATTATAACTAGATAAAAGGAAAGTCAAATCTTTCAGACACAGTAAAAATCAGTGAAAATAATTCTCACAGGCTTCCCGTAATATTAAGCTTAAATTAATTTAGTTTTAACATTTGGCAACTCAGAGAGTTGGAACTATTGATGAGAAGAATTCTTCTGTTTCGTTTTTAGTTTTGTTTGTCTTAACTTAGCTGAGTTGAGTTGAGTTTAGTTTAGTTTAGTTTAGATTATTATTGTCACGTGCACCAAGCTACAGTGAAAAGCTTTTGTTGTGTGTTCTCCAGTCAATGAAAAGACTATACATGATTACAGTTTACATTACATGATTAGGGTGGCACGGTGGCGCAGCGGTAGAGTTGCTGCCTTACAGCGATTGCAGCGCCGGCGACCCGGGTTCGATCCCGACTACGGGCGCTGTCTGTACGGAGTTTGTACGTTCTCCCCGTGACCTGTGCGGGTTTTCTCCAAGATCTTCGGTTTCCTCCCACACTCCAAAGATGTGAAGGTTTGTAGGTTAATTGGCTTGGTAAATGTAAAAATTGTCCCTCGTGGGTATAGCATAGTGTTAATGTGTGGGGATCGCTGGTCGGCGCGGACCCGGTGGGCCGAAAGGGCCTGTTTCCGCGCTGTATCTCTAAACTAAAACTAAACTTAAGACGCCCACAGTGTACAGATAAAGGATAGATGGTACAACATTTAGTGCAAGTTAACGTCCGATTAAAGATAGTTCAAAGGTCTCCACTGAGGTCAGGATGGCACTCGAGCTGGTGAGAGGACAGTCCAGTTGCCTGGTGGCAGCTGGGAAGAAACTATTCCTGAATCTGGTTGCTAATTTGCTTGAAAGCTGACAGGTAGATAGTACAGTCACAGAGTCATTCAGCACTGGAACAGGCCCGGCTGGTCCATGCTGGCCAGGTTGCCCAACAAGCTCGTCACTTGCCTGCGTCTTGCCCATATCCATCCAAACCCTTCCTATCCATGTACCCGAATGAGCCTGGTACCTGAACAGTACCATGTACCAGGCCTGAACAAGTGTCCCTACCCGAGACGGTAATTGGAACCCCCCCCCCACCGCTCCACCACTCCCTCCGGCAGCTCGTTCCACATACCCACCGCCCGCCGTACAAAAAAAAGTCTCTCAATTCCCTATTAAATCTTTTTCCTCTCGCCTTAAAACCCACGGCCTCTGATTTGAGACTCCCCTATCCTGGGGAATAGGCAATGGCCGCTCACCGTAACTACGCATCTCATGGTTTTATGCGGTTCGATAAGGTCACCCCTTCAGTACACTGCACTTATCTATATACTAAATCTCTCGTTTGTTCGTTTGTTTGTTCCTGAACTACAGCCAGAACGGTACACGATAGCCCGACAATTTTAGGCCCACCTTACTCACCGTCGTCCCTTTGGTGCTAATGGAAGGAGTTTCGTTGAAATCGGTGTTATATTTTTTAAGTTATTCACATTTTAAAGTTTAAATCTATCTCCTAGGGAGGGAGGGGGGGAGATGATAAGGGAAGGTTGAGGGGGATGGAGTGGGGGAGGGGAAGGGAGATGGGGAAGGGGGGAGGGTGAGGGGAGGGAGAGGGGGAGGGGGGCAGGGGGAAATGGGGGGAGGGGGGGGAGGAGAGGGTGCTGCACCAATGCAGGAGATGGGTTGGGCCCAACGGGTCCACTCGGTCCAGTAATTTCATAAAGTTCATAAATCATAGGAGCAGAATCAGGCCATTCGGCCCATCGAGTCTGCTCCGCCATTCAATCATGGCCGATCTATCGTTTCCCCCGCAACCCCATTCTGCTGCCTTCTCCCCGTAATCCCTGACACCCTCCAGAGAGAAAAAAACCCCAGCCTACCCACCCTCTCCTCATAGCTCAAACCCCCCAGTCCCACTAACAGCGCCATAACTCTCTTTCTCTGTAAGCAGCTGTGAACTTGGAGCTGCGTGGATTTAGTAGTTGAATCATCTGCACGAGTGCTAAAATCCATCGAGAGCGTACATTAATCTGACAGATAGGAGCACGACAGGGTATAGTTGGAACAAACATGGCAGAATAACAGTCTAACAAAACAAAAACATGGAGGCAATTCAAAGCACAGATCATGGAGTGCAGGCTTGGAAACTAATCCATGAAACGTGTCCTTTTATGGAATCATGCCACTCAGAAGTCTCAAATGGTCTTTACTTCACACTTTAGACTTTTGAGGTACAGCTTTGAAACAGGCATTTCGGCCCACCGAGTCCGCACCCACCAGCGATCGCCCAGTACGCTAATTCTATCCTACACTCATGGGACAATTTACAGAAACCTACAAACCCGCACGTCTTTGGAGCGCGGGTGGAAAACGGAGCACCCGGAGAAAACCCACGCGGTTCACGGGGAGAGCGTACAAACTCCGTGCAGACAGCACCCCATAGACGGGGTCCAACCCAGGGCTCTGGTGCCGTAAGTCAGCAACTCCACCGCTGTGCCAACGTGCGGCTCCATTTGTTGTTCAAGGGAGCACGCAGTCTCCTTGTGATGGACCAAAAATAGATAGCAGTCTGGTCAGCCCAAAGCAGTTCCTGAGATTGATGATGTGGGAGTTCAGGCTTCTGTACCTCCTGCCTGATGGTAGCAGTGAGAAGAGGGCACGGCCCCAGATGGTGGGGGTCCTTGATGATGGATGCCATCCTTCTTAGAGCAGTACCTAGGGTCACCAGCTGTCCCGTATTAGCCGGGACATCCCGTATTTTGGGCTAAGTTGGTTTGTCCCATACGGGACCGCCCTTGGCCCGTTTTATGCCTGGGGGCCGCTGTAGGCCCGTACACTGTAGGCCCGTACGCTGTAGGCCCAGACGCTGTAGGCCCGGACGCTGTAGGCCCAGACGCTGTATGCCCGGATGCTGTGGGCCCGGACGCTGTAGGCCCGGACGCTGTAGGCTCAGACGCTGTAGGCCCGGATGCTGTGGGCCCGGACACTGTAGGCCCGGACACTGTAGGCCCAGACACTGTAGGCCCGGATGCTGTGGGCCCGGACGCTGTAGGCCCGGACACTGTAGAACTAACTTTTTATCCCAGGCGAGTGTGGTTTACTCATTTTTAAATTTCCAGTCTGTCGTGACTGGATTTGGATTCAAGTCATCAGATCGTTAGTCCATGCCTTTGAACTGCCCGTCTACTAATAGAACCGCAATGTGCTACTTTCTCAAAACCTGCGGTTTAATTGAAGTTTCATGTTTTGCATTCTTTCCAGTTCAATTTATTCCAGGAACTCACTCACCGCAGGTTCTTCAACAAGTGGCGTCTTTCTTGATTGATTGAAAGATGCAGCACGGAAACAGGCCCCTCGGCCCATCGAGTCCATGCCGACCATTGACCTGATCGTCCACATTTCAGTGATAAATCTTTGCGCTGAGTGGTGTAATATTTATCCCTTATCAGTGCACTGTGGACCGCTTGATTGTAATTGTGTACAGCCTTGGATAGTCTTTGACTGGACAGCATGCAAACAAACATTTTTCACTGTACCTCGGTACACGTGACGTTGATCAACGAAACAAAACTAAACGAAAACTAAACATTGGTTCGACATTACCCTACTTTCGTAACCGGCGGCACGGTGGCGCTGCGGTAGAGTTGCTGCCTTACGGCGAATGCAGCGCCGGAGACCCGGGTTCGATCCTGTCCACGGGTGCTGCCTGTACGGAGTTTGTACGTTCTCCCCGTAACCTGCGTGGGTTTTCTCCGGTTTCCACTCACATTCCAAAGACGTACAGATTTGTAGCCCAATTGGCTTCGGTAAATTGTCCCTAGTGTGTGTAGGATAGAAATAGCGTACGTGTGATCGCTGGTCGGCAAGGACTCGGTTTGGCCGAAGAGCCTTTATCCACGCTGTATCTCTAATCAAGAAATGACTCTGGGGATTTTTGTTAAAAACCCATCACATCCTTGACAAGTAAAATCAGCCATCTTTACCCAATCATTAAAGCAATGACACACCAGATCCCTCAGAGACCCAGGTTTGATCCCGACTATGGGCGCTGTCCCGACTATGGGCGCTGTCCCGACTATGGGCGCTGTCCCGACTATGGGCGCTGTCCCGACTATGGGCGCTGTCCCGACTATGGGCGCTGTCCCGACTATGGGCGCTGTCCCGACTATGGGCGCTGTCCCGACTATGGGCGCTGTCCCGACTATGGGCGCTGTCCCGACTAAGGAGTTTGCAGAAGGCAGTGGAGGCCAATTCTCTGAATGCATTCAAGAGAGAGCTGGATAGAGCTCTTAAGGATAGCGGAGTCAGGGGGTATGGGGAGAAGGCAGGAACGGGGTACTGATTGTGGATGATCAGCCATGATCACATTGAATGGCGGTGCTGGCTCGAAGGGCCGGATGGCCTCCTCCTGCACCTATTGTCTATTGCCTATTGTCTATTGCATGTCCCCCCCCCCCCCCCCACTGCCTGCTAGGTTTCCTCCGGGTGCTCCAGTTTCCACCCACACTCCAAAGACGTACAGGTTTGCAAGTCAATTGTCTTGGCACAATTGTAAATTGTCCCCAATGTGTGTAGGATAGTGTTAGTGTGCGGGGATCGCTGGTCGGCGTGGACTTGGTGGGTCGAAGGGCCTGTTTCCGCGCTGTATCTCAGAACTATACTAAACTAAGATATGGCCGTAAAGGTCGCAAGACATAGGAGCAGAATTAGGCCATCTGGCCCATCGCGTCTACGCCGCCATTCAATCACGGTGAATCCATCTACCCTCAACCCCCCCCCCCCTCCTGCCTTCTCCCCATAACCCCTGACACCAGGACTAAACAAGAATCTATCAATCTCTGCCGTTAAAAACATCCATTGGCGGCCTCCACAGCCGTCTGCGGCAATGAATTCCACAGATTCACCACCCTCTGACATAATAAATTCCTCCCCATCTCCTTTCTAAAGGTACGTCCATTTATTCTGAGGCTCTGGCCCACTGGTGCTAAACTCTCCCACTAGTTGAAACATCTTTTCTATATCCACAATAATAATAATAATAATAATAATAATAATAATAATAATAATAATAATAATAATAATAATAATAATAATAATAATAATAATAATAATAATAATAATAATAATAATAATAATAATATTAATAATAATAATAATAATAATATTAATAATAATAATAATAATAATAATAATATTAATAATAATAATAATAATAATAATAATAATAATAATAATATTAATAATAATAATAATAATAATAATAATAATAATAATAATAATAATAATAATAATAATAATAATAATATTAATAATAATAATAATAATATTAATAATAATAATAATAATAATAATATGCCTTTATTGTCATTGTACGCAAGGTACAACAAAATTAGAAGTGTTACAGCTGATAACAGTGCGACAGTGCATATCCTTCAAAGACAGTGCATATCCTTCAAAGACAGTGCATATCCTTCAAAGACAGTGCATATCCTTCAAAGACAGTGCATATCCCTCTACCCAGGCCTTTCACTATTCGGTGAAGATTTAGAGATATTCTCCAAAGTTTAAAGTCTAAAGTCGAAACCAATCAATCTCCTCTTTGAAACGACCCAATAACTTGGCCTCCACCGCCATCTGTGGCAATGAATTCCACAGGTTCGGCATGACCTCATTCCCCTTTCTGTCTACACTGTGCGTAAATTGGCTGTTACGCAACGTTAATTGACCACAAGGTTGTTTGGCGCGGTGTGATATGCGCTACATATGGGTGTCTTTCGTCATCTTTTCCTGACCGACAGTACGGGCGACTTGGACTCTGTCGTCTGGGCAATAAATCCCTCTGGTTATTGAATTCCCCAAATACTAGCAGCTTAGTTGCAGTTCAGCCACTTTCCCCGACAGGAAGGCAGTACAGATACTAAAAGACACCAACAGTTTGTTTACGGCTAACTCCTAGCAACAAAGCTGACTGCACTTTGCCCAGAGCTTGGCACAACACTGCCAAGTCCTCCCCCCCAAGAACTACCTTTTATTCCGGAGTTACGTCCGCACCCTGGTGGTGTTGGAGAGGGACTACACGCTATCCACAGGCACTCCGGGGGATTTCCGGGACCGTTGGGCTCCCCGGGGGATTGGATGCCTCCTGGACAGGGATTGTAATGTAGATGTATAATAGTTTCATTTGGTATATTTGACCCGCTGAGTTGCTCCAGCACTTCATATCTATCTTCAGTATAGAACAGTACAGCACAGGAACAGGCCCTTCGGCCCACAAAGACTGTGCTGAAACTCATGCCGTTAAACTATGCTCCTCTGCCTGCACGGGATCCACATTCCCTACATGTCCATGTTCTCATCTCAGAGCCTCTTAAATGCCACTATTGATGAGACGGAGTACAGGGAGGAGATTGAGAACCTCGTGTTCTGGTGTCAAGACTAGTCAAGTCAAGTCAAGTCAAGTTTATTTGTCACATACACATACACGATGTGCAGTGAAATGAAAGTGGCAATGCCTGCGGGTTGTGCACAAAAAAGAATTACAGTTACAGCATATAAATAAAGTTAATAAAGTTACTATAGTGTAGACAAAATTTAGTTCCTGGAGTTATAAAAGTTAACAGTCCTGATGGCCTGTGGGAAGAAACTCCGTCTCATCCTCTCCGTTTTCACAGCGTGACAGCGGAGGTGTTTGCCTGACCATAGCATCTGGAACAGTCCGTTACTGGGGTGGCAAGGGTCCCTCATAATCTTACTTGCTCCTCCTGATGTATAGGTCCTGCAGGGGGACGAGTGTAGTTCCCATGGTGCGTTCTGCCGAACGCACTACTCTCTGCAGGGCCATCCTGTCCTGGGCAGAGCTGTTCCCAAACCAGACTGTGATGTTGCCGGACAGGATGCTCTCTACAGCCCCAGAGTAGAAGCACTGAAGGATCCTCAGAGACACTCTGAATTTCCTCAGCTGTCTAAGGTGGTAAAGGCGCTGCTTAGCCTTACCCACCAGTGCGGCAATGTGCGTTGCCCACGTCAGATCCTCTGTGATGCGGACTCCCAAGTATTTAAAACTGCTCACCCTATCCACAGTAGACCCATTTATCTCCAGTGGCGTGTACGTCCTTGGATGTTTAGCCCTTCTAAAGTCCACAATCAGCTCCTTCGTTTTAGTGACATTCAAGAGGAGGTTATTGTCCTGACACCAGAGTGCCAGATCAGCCACCTCCTCCCGGTAGGCCTTCTCATCGTTGTTGGAGATCCGGCCCACCACCACAGTGTCATCAGCAAACTTGATGATGGAGTTTGAGCTGAACCTGGCCCCACAGTCATGTGTGTACAGGGAGTACAGTAGGGGGCTAAGGACCCTTTCTCTCAATGTCAGCAAGACAAAAGATATAGTGATCGGCTTCAGGAAGTGAAGCGGTTATCCATACTCCAGTTTATATTGACAGTGCTGAAGTAGAGATGGTTGAATAATTCAAATTCCTAGGAGTCAATATCACCAACAGCTTCTCCAGGACCGCCCATATTGAAGCAAAGGCCAAGAAAGCACACTAATGCCTCCACTTCCTTAGAAGGCTTAGGAAGTTTGGCAGGTCCCCTGCAACTCTCAACGACTTCAACAGATGCACCATCGCAAGTATTTTATCAGGATGCATCACAGCACGGAGGCTGAGGAGATATTGAGACTTCAGGCGTGAGAGTTTAGAGATACACTGCATTATTAAGGGGTTGGACACGTTAGAGGCAGGAAACATGTTCCCAATGTTGGGGGAGTCCAGAACCAGGGGCCACAGTTTAAGAATAAGGGGTAGGCCATTTAGAACTGAGATGAGGAAAAACTTTTTCAGTCAGAGAGTTGTGAACCTGTGGAATTCTCTGCCTCAGAAGGCAGTGGAGGCCGATTCTCTGAATGCATTCAAGAGAGAGCTAGATAGAGCTCTTAAGGATAGCGGAGTCAGGGGGTATGGGGAGAAGGCAGGAACGGGGTACTGATTGAGAATGATCAGCCATGATCACATTGAATGGCGGTGCTGGCTCGAAGGGCCGAATGGCCTCCTCCTGCACCTATTGTCTATTGTCTATTGTAACAGGCCCTTCGGCCCACCTTGTCCACACTGACCAGCGATCACCCCACACACTAGCATCATCCTACACATTAGGGACAATCTACAATTTTGAAATCTACAGTCAAAAACACCCTGGGAAAAGTCCCCAGCTCCACGTGACTTCCTTGCACAGGTGAGAAGGAAGTGTTTGGCTCTTATTTGAAAGCTAACCCTAATTTGCCTTCAGGCATTACCGGTTTTTCATACAGTGAGCTCGTATTGAAACAATCATTGGCAGGTTGTAGAGGAAACAATTAATGCAGCTCCATGTGCCCCTTAGTTGAACTATTTGACATAACGTAATTTAAAAAGTCACGGAGAGTAACGGCATGGAAACGGGCCCTTCGGCCCACTAAGTCTGTGCTGACCATCAGCCACCCATTTACACCAATCCTACATCAAACCCAGTTTTTCATTCTCCTCACTTTCTCATCATCTCCCACCTAAATTCCACTAGGGGCAGCACGGTGGCGCAGCGGTAGAGTTACTGCCTTACAGCGCTTGCAGCGCCAGAGACCCGGGTTCCATCCCGACTACGGGCGCTGTCTGTACGGAGTTTGTACGTTCTCCCCGTGACTGCGTGGGATTTCTCCGAGATCTTCAGTTTCCTCCCACACTCCACAGACGTACAGGTTTGTATGTCAATTGTAAGCTAGGGCACTGTCCAATTCACCTCTACCCCATTGAGGACATTGGACTTTGTCTCTGGAACTGATGCACTACAATGTTGAGAACTATAATCTGAACTCTGTATCTTCCCCTTTGCTCTATCTATTGAGTTCGACTTGATTGTATTTATGTGTGGCATATCTGGTCTGTTTGGGTGGCAATTGGCTTGGTATAAATGTAAAATTGTCCCTATCATATCATATATATACAGCCGGAAACAGGCCTTTTCGGCCCTCCAAGTCCGTGCCGCCCAGTGATCCCCGTACATTAACATTATCCTACACACACTAGGGACAATTTTACATTTACACCAAGCCAATTGACCTACAAACCTGCACGTCTTTGGAGTGTGGGAGGAAACCGAAGATCTCGGAGAAAACCCACGCAGGTCACGGGGAGAACGTACAAACTCCTTACAGTGCAGCACCCGTAGTCAGGATCGAACCTGTGTCTCCGGCGCTGCATTCGCTGTAAAGCAGCAACTCTACCGCTGCGCTACCGTGCTTCCCCTTTGCTCTATCTATTGAGTTTGACTTGATTGTATTTACGTGTGGCATATCTGGTCTGTTTGGGTGGCATTAATTGACCTAAACCAATAGCTAATCTCCCCCCTCACCCTGTTTTCGCACTGCATGACTGTAAGACTAGCAAACCAAAACCATTTTCAAAATCAGACACAAATTGCTTGAGTAACTCAGCGGGACGGGCAACATCTCTGGAGAGAAGGAGCGGGTGACAGGGGAGAGGGAGACATAGAGATATGGAAGGGTGAGGTGTGAACACGAGAGATCAAAGGGGACGAGGTTCAAGGAAAATGTAGAATAGATCGTTGTTCGCGAGGGGAAGATGACAACGAGGCATGCAAAGATAAACTTTCATCGGGAGGACAGTCAAAATAGTCGGAGAACTGGGATGGGGGAGGGATGGAGAGAGAGGGAAGCAAGGGTCACCATTTGTAACCTCACCCCCCTCCTGTTTCATCACCCTTTCCCACCCCACCCTGTGTTGAATCCAAACAATGCTTTAAAAAAAATTGTTTCTGATACTTACATGAGGCAAGCACAATTAGGTGGAAGACTATGCTTCACTGAGAGATTTTAGAGACTCTCTCGTAATTAATCCTTGTAGGGATGGTCAACGATCAGTCCTAAACCAAGCGCAGGCTCGGCGATCATTTCACTGAACACCTCCGCTCAGTCCTCCCAAACCCTACCTGATCTCCCAGTTGCTAAACACTTTAACTCCCCCTCCCACTCCCACACTGACCTTTCTGTCCTGGGCCTCCTCCATTGTCAGAGTGAGGCCCAGCGCAAATTGGAGGAACAGCACCTCATATTTCACTCGGGTAGCTTACAGCCCAGCGGTATGAACATTGACCTCTAACTTTAAGCAACCCTGGCTTTCTTGTTACCTTCTCCCAGCCAACAATGATCTATTCTGCATTTTCCTTGAACTTCATCCCCTTTGTCTCGTTTTCACACCTTACACTTCCTTATCTCTGTATCTCCGGACTTCAGACTGAAGAAGGGTCTCGACCCGAAACGTCACCCATTCCTTCTCTCCAGAGAAGCTGCCTGTCCTGCTGAGTTACTCCAGCATTTTGTGTCTGTCTTCAGTTTAAACCAGCATCTGCAGTTCTTTGCCAAACAATCAAGCCTTCTGCCCGGAAGACAACATTTACTGAAACTAAATCCCTTCCAACACAGTGGAATCAAATTAAATCTTTGGTTTGGATGCATTTTTAATTAAATTTTATTCTGTACATTGTCTGATGATATTTTCCTGCACATAGTGACAGCCATACAAAAAATATGAGAGGATGCAAGTTTACAGGGAAGTGCAGAAGGCTTTTGGCACGCTGGCCTTCATCAGTCGGGCAACTGAACCATCCTACCACAACCAGAGAGCAGTGCTGAACTACTACCTACCTCATCGGTGACCCTCGGACTATCCTTGATCGGACTTTACTGGCTTTACCTTGCACTAAACATTATTCCCTTATCATGTACACTGTAAATGGCTCGATTGTAATCATGTGCTGTCTTTCCACTGACTGGTTAGCACGCAACAAAGGCTTTTCACTGTACCTCGGTACACGTGACAATAAACTAAAACTGAACTGGACTGAGTACTGAAGTTGCAGGTGGGCAAGATGTTGGCGAGGCCACTCTTGGCGTATTGGAGTCTGACAAGCCTGGTTCTGAGCTATATAACTCTAAGCTAGAGGCTCAATCCCATGAAAAACTAACCATAATATTAGTTTGAATCTACAATTTGAGAAGGAGAAGGTTAAATCGGAAGTGTCAGTGTTGCAGTTGAACAAAGGGGACTGTGAAGGCATGAGAGAGGAGCTGGCCAAGGTCGACTGGAAAGGGATCCCAGCAGGATTGACGGTGGAACAGCAATGGCAGGAATTTCTGAGCATAATCCGGAAGACGCAGGATCATTTCATTCCAAAAAGGAAGAAAGATTCTAAGGGGAGTAGGAGGCAACCGTGGCTGACAAGAGAAGTTAGGGATGGAATAAAACTAAAAGAACAGATGTGTAACACAGCAAAGAGTAGCCGGAAGCCAGAGGATTGGGAAACTTTCGTAGGACAACAGAAGGTAACAAAACGGGCAATACGGGCTGAAAAGATGAAGTACGAGGGGAAGCTGGCCAAGAATATAAAGAAGGACAGTAAAAGCTTCTTTAGATATGTTAAGAGAAAAAGAGTAGCAAAGTCAAATTTGGGTCCCTTGAAGGCAGACACGGGTGAAAAAAGTATGGGTAACAAGGAAATGGCAGAAGAGTTGAACAGGTACTTCGGATATATCTTCACTAAGGAAGACACAAACAATCTCCCAGATGTACTGGAGGACAGAGGATCTAGGGGGGTAGAGGAACTGAAAGAAATTTTCATTCGGCAAGAAATGATATTGGGTAGACTAATGGGACTGAAGGATGATAAATCCCCTGGGCCTGATGGTCTGCATCCCAGGGTCCTCAGGGAGGTGGCTCTAGAAATAGTGGACGCATTGGTGATCATTTTCCAATGTTCAATAGATTCAGGAGCAGTTCCTGTGGATTGGAGGATAGCTAATGTTATCCCACTTTTCAAGAAAGGAGCGAGAGAGAAAACGGGGAATTACAGACCAGTTAGCCTGACTTCGGTGGTGGGAAAGATGCTGGAGTCAATTATTAAAGAGGTAATAACGGTGCATTTGGATAGCAGTAAAAGGATAAGTCCAAGTCAGCATGGATTTATGAAAGGGAAATCATTCTTGACTAATCTTCTGAATTTTTTGATGACGTGACAGGTAAAATGGATGAAGGGGAGCCAGTGGATGTAGTGTATCTAGACTTCCAGAAAGCCTTTGATAAGGTCCCGCACGGGAGATTGGTGACCAAAATTAGAGCACATGGTATTGGGGGTAGGGTGTTGACATGGATAGAAAATTGGTTGGCAGACAGGGAGCAAAGAGTAGGAGTAAACGGGTCCTTTTCAGAATGGCAGGCAGTGGCGAGTGGAGTGCCGCAAGGCTCGGTGTTGGGGCCGCAACTCTTTACCATATATATTAATGATTTGGAAGAGGGAATTAGAAGCAACACTAGCAAGTTTGCGGATAACACAAAGCTGGGTGGCAGTGTAAACTGTGAAGAGGATGTTAGGAGGTTTGCAGGGTGACCTGGACAGGTTGAGTGAGTGGGCAAATGCGTGGCAGATGCAGTATAATATAGATGAATGTGAGGTTATCCACTTTGGTGGCAGAAACAAGGAGGCAGATTATTATCTCAATGGAGTTAGGTTAGGAAGGGGGAGGTGCAGCGAGACCTGGGTGTCTTTGTACACCAGTCACTGAAAGTTGGCGTGCAGGTACAGCAGGCAGTGAAGAAAGCTAATGGAATGTTGGCCTTCATAACAAGAGGATTTCAGTATAGGAGTAAAGAGGTTCTTCTGCAGTTGTATAGGGCCCTGGTAAGACCACATCTGGAGTATTGTGTTCAGTTTTGGTCTCCTAATTTGAGGAAGGACATCCTTGTAATCGAGGCAGTGCAGCGTAGGTTCACGAGATTGATCCCTGGGATGGCGGGACCGTCATATGAGAAAAGATTGAAAAGACTAGGCTTGTATTCACTGGAGTTTAGAAGGATGAGAGGGGATCTTATAGAAACATATAAAATTATAAAAGGACTGGACAAGCTAGATGCAGGAAAAATGTTCCCAATGTTGGGCGAGTTCAGAACCAGGGGCCACAGTCTTAGAATAAAGGGGAGGCCATTTAAAACTGAGGTGAGAAAAAACTTTTTCACCCAGAGAGTTGTGAATTTGTGGAATTCTCTGCCACAGAGGGCAGTGGAAGCCAAATCACTGTATGGATTTGAGAGAGTTAGATAGAGCTCCAGGGGCTAGTGGAATGAAGGGATATGGGGAGAAGGCAGGCACGGGGTATTGATTGGGGACAATCAGCCATGATCACAATGAATGGTGGTGCTGGCTCGAAGGGCCGAATGGCCTCCTCCTGCACCTATTTTCTATGTTTCTATGTTTCTAAATGAATACCAGAGGCTGTGGCAGTACCTGAATACAAACATGGGCCACAAATCATATTTAGAGCCTGTTTCGATGCTCTATAACTATATCTGGACGAGGGAATTGAATGCAACATCTCTAAGTTTGTAGATGACACGAAGCTGGGTGGCAGTGTTAGCTGCGAGGAGGATGCTAGGAGGCTGCAGAGTGACTTGGATAGATTAGGCGAGTGGGCAAATGCATGGCAGATGCAATATAATGTGGATAAATGTGAGGTTATCCACTTTGGCGGCAAGAACAGGAAAGCAGAGTATTACCTGAATGGTGACTGATTGGGAGAAGGGGAGATGCAACGTGACCTGGGTGTCATGGTGCACCAGTCATTGAAAGCAAGCATGCAGGTGCAGCAGGCAGTGAAGAAAGCGAATGGTATGTTGGCATTCATAGCAAGAGGATTTGAGTTTAGGAGCAGGGAGGTTCTGCTGCAGTTGTACAGGGCCTTGGTGAGACCGCACCTGGAGTATTGTGTGCAGTTTTGGTCTCCTAACCTGAGGAAAGACGTTCTTGCCTTAGAGGGAGTACAGAGAAGGTTCACCAGATTGATCCCTGGGATGGCGGGACTTACATATGAGGAAAGACTGGATAGACTGGGCTTGTACTCGCTGGAATTTAGAAGACTGAGGGGGGATCTTATAGAAACATATAAAATTCTTAAGGGGTTGGAGAGGCTAGATGCGGGAAGATTGTTCCCGATGTTGGGGGAGTCCAGAACCAGGGGTCACAGCTTAAGGATAAGGGGGAAGTCTTTTAGGACCGAGATGAGAAAACATTTCTTCACACAGAGTGGTGAGTCTGTGGAATTCTCTGCCACAGAAGGTAGTTTGGGGCCAGTTCATTGGCTATATTTAAGAGGGAGTTAGATGTGGCCCTTTTTGCTAAAGGGATCAGGGGGTATGGAGAGAAGGCAGGTACAGGCTACTGAGCTGAATGATCAGCCATGATCATATTGAATGGCGGTGCAGGCTCGAAGGGCCGAATGGCCTACTCCTGCACCTATTTTCTATGTTTCTATCTCTATGGCATTAAATAGATGAATAAAAGAACAGATTAGATTAAATATTGGATTTGAGTTTAGTTTATTTAGAGATACAGCACGGAAACAGGCCCTTCAGTCCACCACGAGTTCGCACCAACAAGCGATCCATGAGTGATAGGAGTAGAATTAGGCCATTCGGCCCATCAAGGCTACTCTGCCATTCAATCATGGCTGATCTATCTTTCCCTCTCAACCCCATTCTCCTGCCTTCTCCCCATAACCCCTGACACCCGTACTAATGAAGAATCTATCAATCTCACACCCGTACTAATCAAGAAGTTATCAATCTCAAATATACCAAAGACTTGTAGGATTGAAGGTTAATTGGCCCTCTGTAAATTGCCCCTGGCATGTCGGGAGTGGATGAGAAAATGGAAAAACATAAAACTAGCGTGAACGGGTGGTCGCTGGTCTGGTCGGCGTGGACTCGATTGGCCGAAGGGCCTGTTTCCACGCTGTATCTCTAAACCTCAGATTTAAAATCTGCCTTTGGTTGGATAATCTGGATCCTTTAGGGATAGGAATGTTTCCAATCTTCATTCCTGGAGATTTTGTCTCAAATATTAGACCTGGGTTTGTCAAATTCCATTGGGAGCACCGCCCGAAAAACAGCCAGAGGTGGCAGTCCAGGGAAACTGCCTCACATTCTGTGTCATCAACCGTCTCAGGAACACCCAGATGCTCACGACACTAAATTAATCGGCATCAAACCGGAAGTTTGGTGAGATTAACAGCAGCCGCCAACTTATTCTAGTTGCAAAGCATCTATCGTCTGAGGCAGAAGTTTCTGAGTTGAATTGAGACTGGATTTTGAGATTTAGATTGGTTGAAACATAGAAACATAAAAAATAGATGCAGTAGGAGGCCATTCAGCTCTTCGAGCCAGCACCGCCATTCATTGTGATCACGGTTGATCATCCACAATCAGTAACCCGTGCCTGCCTTCTCCCCATATCCCTTGATTCCACTAGCCCCTAGAGCTCTATCTAACTCTCTTTTAAATTTATCCAGTGAATTGGCCTCCACTGCCCTCTGTGGCAGAGAATTCCACAAATTCACAACTCTCTGGGTGAAAAAGCTTTAAATGGCCTCCCCTTTATTCTTAAACTGTGGCCCCTGGTTCTGGACTCCCCCCAACATTGGGAACATTTTTCCTGCATCTAGCTTGTCCAGTCCTTTTATAATTTTATTCGTTTCTATAAGAAACGTATTAGTATTGAGTTTAGTTTAGAGATCCAGCGTGGAAACAGGCCCTTCGGCCCATCAAGTCGACACCGAGCAGCGATCCCCACACACACTAACACTATCCTACACACACTAGGAACAATTTTACATTTACACCAAGCCAATCGACCTGCAGACCTGCAAGTCTTTGGAGTGTGGGAGGAAACCGAAGATCTAGGAGAAAACCCACGCAGGTCACGGGGAGAGCGTACAAACTGCGTACAGACGGCTCCCGTATTCGGGATCGAACCCGGGTCTCTGGCGCTGTAAGGCAGCAACTCCATCGCTGCGCCACTGTGCCGCCCTACGAGATGGTGTGTTCCAAGCTGACAGGCTGAGTGAAAGATATCTGTCACTGTAGAAGAGGTGGGGTGATGATGTTGGTGTCGGATCAGGGTCGGCACGGTGGCGTAGCGGTAGCGTTGTTACTTCACGGCGCCAGAGACCCGGGTTCGATCCCGACCACGGGCGCCGTCTGTACGGAGTTTGTACGTTCTTCCTGTGACCACGTGGGTTTGCTCCGGGTGCTCCGGTTTCCTCCCACACTCCAAAGACACAGGGTGGTGAATCTGTGGAATTCGTTGCCACAGAAGGCTGTGGAGGGCAGGCCGATTAAGCTGCAAACCTGTAACGTCTTTGGGGTGTGGGAGAAAACTGGAGGTCTCGGGAGAAAACCCACGCAGGTCACGGCGAGTACGTACAAACTCCGTACAGACAGCACCTGTAGTCAGGATCGAACCGGGGTCTCCGGCGCTGTAAGGCAGCAACTCTACCGCTGAGCCACCGTGTTGCATCGTCACTGGAGATTCAGGGATTGACTAAACGTTCGCAACACCCTATTCCATGCGATCTAATTTTAATGGAATCATTTGTGGCATCATTTCGAAGGTCGTATGCGCGTCCAAATATCTCACATCTACCATTACTTCAGACTGAAGAAGGGTCCTGACACGAAACGTTGCCCATCCATGTGCTCCATAGATGCTGCCTGACCCACTGAGTTACCCCAGTGCTCTGTGTTCTACCTGTGCAGGAAAGTCAAGTCAAACGTAAAAATCAACTGATAGGCAGAGCAGAGGGGAAGAATGGCCTGCTCCTGTTTCTAGTTGGTACGTTCGGAAGGCAGGACCATGTGTGATGTGGAGGGGAATCAGCACGCTACACATAAACGATTACTAAGTTAAGCAAACAGGATAAATAAGTTGAGTTAAGGAGAGTGAGGCCAAACGCATATGGGAGGAACAGCACCTCATATTTTGCTTGAGCAGTTTACAACCCAGTGGTATGAATAATGGTTTCTCTAACTTCAAGTAACCCTTGCATCCCATCTCTCTCCGTCCCTCCCGGCATGGTGGCGCAGCGGTAGAGTTGCTGCCTTACAGCGAATGCAGCGCCGGAGACTCAGGTTCGATCCTGACTACGGGCGCCGTCTGTACGGAGTTTGCACGTTCTCCCCGTGACCTGCATGGGTTTTCTCCGAGATCTTCGGTTTCCTCCCACACTCCAAAGACGTACAGGTATGTAGGTTAATTGACTGGGTAAATGTAAAAATTGTCCCTAGTGTGTGTAGGATGGTGTTAATGTGCGGGGATCGCTGGGCGGCACGGACTCGGTGGGCCGAAGGGCCTGTTTCCGCGCTGTATCTCTAAATCTAAAATCCCCCACCCAAACCGTTGCACTCGTTTCAAAGTCGTCTTGTTGTGTCTCATTGTCTGTAACTCGTTCTCACCTAGCCCACAGCTGTAACTCACCTAGCCCACAGCTGTAACTCGTTCTCACCTAGCCCACAGCTAACAATGGCCTGTCTCCTTTATCATCGTTATTTCTTTACCTATCTTTCATCCACTTGTTCTACATCACCGTCTATATCCCTCGCTTCCCTTTCTCCCGACTATCAGTCTGGTGAAGGGTCTCGACCCAAAACGTCACCCATTCCTTCTCTCCAGAGATGCTGCCTGACCCGCTGGGTTATTCCTCTGTTCTGGTGTTTATAAACAACACTTGCAGGCAGGTTCGTCGTCATCGGATGTTTTTCAAGCAGTGATGAGCGTGAGTTGTTCTCCTTGAGGCAGACTTTGTGATCCGCCCCATTCTTAGTGCTCACAATGAGTTTCGCTGCAAAAAAGCCCGCTGACGTTGGGAACAGGAATGCTGGTCAGTCCTCATTCCTGCAGAGAGTATGTTTGCCACAGGGACTATCTGCGTGGAACCAGTTTGGTTCATGAGTTTGCCAAACTTGGCAGCACGTGTCACAGCGGTAGAATTACTGCCTTACAGCCCCAGAGACCTGGGTTCCATCCTGACTACGGGCGCCGTCTGTACGGAGTTTGTACGTTCTCCCCGTGACCTGCGTGGATTTTCTCCGAGATCTTCGGTTTCCTCCCACACTCCAAAGACCTATGGGTTTGTAGGTTAGACGGCTTGGTATAAGTGTAAAGAATGGTCCCTAATGCGTGTAGGATAGTGTTAGTGTGCGGGGATCGCTGGTCGGTGCGGACTCGGTGGGCCGAAGGGCCTGTTTCCACGCTGTATCTCTACATTAAGCTAAACTAATCAGTGTGGATCCACTTGTGGTGACAGCAGTGTACAAATTCTGTCGTTTGAGGACGAATTGAATGTGATTGTCAATAGACAATAGACAATAGACAATAGGTGCAGGAGGAGGCCATTCAGCCCTTCGAGCCAGCACCACCATTCAATGTGATCATGGCTGATCATTCTCAATCAGTACCCCGTTCCTGCCTTCTCCCCATACCCCCTGACTCTGCTATCCTTAAGAGCTCTATCTAGCTCTCTCTTGAATGCATTCAGAGAATTGGCCTCCACTGCTTTCTGAGGCAGAGAATTCCACAGATTCACAACTCTCTGACTGAAAAAGTTTTTCCTCATCTCCGTTCTAAATGGCCTACCCCTTATTCTTAAACTGTGGCCCCTTGTTCTGGACTCCCCCAACATTGGGAACATGTTTCCTGCCTCTAACGTGTCCAACCCCTTAATAATCTTATACGTTTCCATAAGATCCCCTCTCATCCTTCTAAATTCCAGTGTATACAAGCCTAGTCGCTCCTGTCTTTCAACATATGATAGTCCCGCCATTCCGGGAATTAACCTAGTAAACCTACGCTGCACGCCCTCAATAGCAAGAATATCCTTCCTCAAATTTGGAGACCAAAACTGCACACAGTACTCCAGGTGTGGTCTCACTAGGGCCCTGTACAACTGCAGAAGGACCTCTTTGCTCCTATACTCCTATATTTCTTGGGATCCAAGGAATGGGGATGGAGAGATTGCAGAGACTAGGATAGACACAAAAAGCTGGAGTATCTCAGCGGGTCAGGCAGCATCTCTGAAGAAAAGGAATAGGTGACGCTTCGGGTCGAGACCCTTCTTCAGACTGAGAGAGGCCACAGAGACCGAGGTAGTTGCAGAGACCAGGTCTGCTTTTCATGAAGTGGAGGAGGTTAAGAGATGATGCGGAGTCATAGAATCACAGAGAGATACAGCAGCTGGGAAAAAGGTTCAGACTGTCTACACTATCTAGGCCTCTCATGAGTTTATCTGTTTCTATCAGGTCTCCCCTCAACATAGTCAGAGATGCATCCAAGACGGAAACAGTCCCCTCGGCCCAGCTCGTCCAAGCCGGCCGATTACCCCATCTGAACTAGTCCCATTTGTCCACATTTAGCCCGTTTTCCCTCTAAACCTTCTTGCAGTGAAACTAATTGGGGGAGTCCAGAACCAGGGGCCACAGTATAAGAATAAGGGTCGGCCATCTTGAACGGAGTCGAGGAGAAACTTTTTCACCCAGAGAGTTGTGAATCTGTGGAATGCTCTGCCTCAGAAGGCAGTGGAGGCCGATTCAATAGACAATAGACAATAGGTGCAGGAGGAGGCCATTCGGCCCTTCGAGCCAGCACCGCCATTCAATGTGATCATGGCTGATCATTCTCAATCAGTACCCCGTTCCTGCCTTCTCCCCATACCCCCTGACTCCGCTATCCTTAAGAGCTCTATCTAGCTCTCTCTTGAATGCATTCAGAGAATTGGCAACATACATTGTGAAAGCAGGCCCTTCAGCCCAACCTGCCCATGCTGACTAACATGCCCCTTCTACACTAGTTCCACCTGTCTGCGTTTTGACCCATATCTGATATCATGCAGGGAGATATTCATGAGGTGCATGACAGTATGAGAGTTGTGAATCTGTGGAATGCTCTGCCTCAGAAGGCAGTGGAGGCCGATTCAATAGACAATAGACAATAGGTGCAGGAGGAGGCCATTCGGCCCTTCGAGCCAGCACCGCCATTCAATGTGATCATGGCTGATCATTCTCAGGATAGCTTTCAAGAGAGAGTTAGATAGAGCTCTTAAGGATAGCGGAGTCAAAGGTGTAAGGGGAGAAGGTAGGAACGGGGTACTGATTGTGGATGATCAGCCGTGATCACGGTGAATGGCAGTGCTGGCTCGAAGGGCTGAATGGCCTCCTCCTGCACCTATTGTCTATTGTCTATTGTCTATTAATCTTTCCTATCCCTGTACCTGCCCAGGTGACATTTAAATGTTGTTATAGTATTTTGTTTTGTTTATTGTCATGTCTTCCCAGGCACATTGTAAAGCCTTTTTATTGCACGCTGACCAGTCAGTGGAGAGACTATACAGAGTGACAATCAAACCATCCACAGTGTACAGATACAGGAGAAAGGGGATAACGTTTAGTGCAAGATAAAGTTTCCACCTCAACTACCTCCTCTGGCAGCTCGTTCCATATACCCTCTGAGTGAAAAGAAAATGGCCCCTCAGATTCCTGTTAAATCTTTCCTCTCTGACCTTAAAGCTGTAGTCCTCTGGTTTGTGATCCCCCCCCTACCCTGGGTAATAAGACCCCGTGCATTCACCCTGATTGAAAATTCTGATCGATTTATGTAAAATTATCTTCTTCTTCTTGCGTGTGGTGTGCGCAGCCTAAAGTTGTAGGCCAAGGGTAGACATCCGGGCCAGGGCAGCAGCAGTTGCTGGGTGGATGGCCATGACGACACCAGGGAAAAGCCTCAGTGAGCAGTCATTCACGTGGGATGTGTGGGATGGTCTGGTCTGGATATCTGCAGTTGCAAGCAGAGCTCTATAGACAATAGACAATAGACAATAGGTGCAGGAGGAGGCCATTCGGCCCTTCGAGCCAGCACCGCCATTCAATGCGATCATGGCTGATCATTCTCAATCAGTACCCCGTTCCTGCCTTCTCCCCATACCCCCTGACTCCGCTATCCTCAAGAGCTCTATCCAGCTCTCTCTTGAATGCATTCAGAGAATTAGCCTCCACTACCTTCTCAGTCAGAGAATTCCACAGATTTACAACTCTCTGACTGAAAAAGTTTTTCCTCATCTCAGTTCTAAATGGCCTACCCGTTATTCTTAAACTGTGGAGATAGCGGAGTCAGGGGGGTATGGGGAGAAGGCAGGAACGGGGTACTGATTGTGGATGATCAGCCATGATCACATTGAATGGCGGTGCTGGCTCGAAGGGCCGAATGGCCTCCTCCTGCACATATTGTCTATTGTCTGTCATCCCCCACTTGTGCAGGTGATGGGCTGTTCTTGCATGGAGGGTGCGGATCCTGATCAGGGTTAGCCATGGAACTTGCGATGGACGTCAAATCCCGGTGGTTTCACTGTGGGGCCTGTGATGGCCTCTCTGTTAAACAATAGACAATAGACAATAGACAATAGGTGCAGGAGTAGGCCATTCAGCCCTTCGAGCCAGCACCGCCATTCAATGCGATCATGGCTGATCACTCTCAATCAGTACCCCGTTCCTGCCTTCTCCCCATACCCCCTCACTCCGCTATCCTTAAGAGCTCTATCCAGCTCTCTCTTGAAAGCATCCAACGAACTGGCCTCCACTGCCTTCTGAGGCAGAGAATTCCACACCTTCACCACTCTCTGACTGAAAAAGTTCTTCCTCATCTCCGTTCTAAATGGCCTACCCCTTATTCTTAAACTGTGGCCCCTTGTTCTGGACTCCCCCATCATGGGGAACATGTTTCCTGCCTCTAATGTGTCCAATCCCCTAATTATCTTAAATGTTTCAATAAGATCCCCCCTCATCCTTTTAAATTCCAGTGTATACAAGCCCAATCGCTCCAGCCTTTCAACATACGACAGTCCTGCCATTCCGGGAATTAACCTAGTGAACCTACGATGCACGCCCTCCATAGCAAGAATATCCTTCCTCAAATTTGGAGACCAAAACTGCACACAGTACTCCAGGTGCGGTCTCACCAGGGCCCGGTACAACTGTAGAAGGACCTCTTTGCTCCTATACTCAACTCCTCTTGTTATGAAGGCCAACATTCCATTGGCTTTCTTCACTGCCTGCTGTACCTGCATGCTTCCTTTCATTGACTGATGCACTAGGACACCCAGATCTCGTTGAACTCCCCCTCCTCCTAACTTTGTTGGTGTTGGCATCTTTCCAGGCTCTGCGCCTGGGGGGGGGGGGGGGGGGGGGGGGGGGGGGAGGGGGGGGGGAGGGTGGTGAGAGATTGCAACCTTCACGTGGTCCACCCTGTTTATAGACAATAGACAATAGGTGCAGGAGGAGGCCATTCGGCCCTTCGAACCAGCACCGCCATTCAATGTGATCATGGCTGATCATTCTCAATCAGTACCCCGTTCCTGCCTTCTCCCCATACCCCCTGACTCCGCTATCCTGTTTCGACTAATGCAGTCAACCCGATGTGCACAATCTAATATAAACGTATGCGAGGTATTCTGTAAAGATCCCCACTGGTTGATGTGTAGCATGGTGGGCCAAATGGCCTGTTTCGGTGACTCCATGGGTCTATGTTCTAATCCCTCGAGTCTGCTCAGCTGTCAGCTAATGCTACAAGTCATAAGGTCATAAGGTCATAAATGATAGGAGTAGAATTCGGCCCATCAAGTCTACTCCGCCATTCAATCATGGCTGATCTATCTCTCCCTCCTAACCCGATTCTCCTGCCTTCTCCCCATAACCTCTGACACCCGTCTAATCAAGAATTTATCTATCTCTGCCTTAAAAATATCCACTGGCGTCCATGCTTTACTCCTGAATTCAAATGTCCACAAAAGTCTAACAGTCTGTGTGGAGTTTGCACGTTCTCTGTGTTTCATCCGGGTACTCTGTTTTCCTCTCATATTCATGTTCATAAATTCAAGGAGCATAATTAGGCCATTCGGCCCATCAAGTCCACTCCGCCATTCAATCATGGCTGATCTATCTTTCCCTCTCAACCCCATTCTCCTGCCTTCTCCCCATAACCCCCTGACACCCGTATTAATGAAGAATCTATCAATCTCACACCTGTACACTGATCAAGAAGTTATCAATCTCAAATATACCAAAGACGTGCGGATTGAAGGTTAATCGGCCCTCTGTAAATTGCCCCTGGCATGTCGGGAGTGGATGAGAAAATGGGAAAACATAAAACTAGCGTGAACGGGTGATCGCTGGTCGGCGCGGACTCGGTGGGCCGAAGGGCCTGTTTCTACGCTGTATCTCTAAACCCAACTAAAACAACCTCAAGATTTAAAATCTGCCTTTGATTGGATGATCTAGGATCCTTTAGGGATAAGAATGTTTCCAATCTTCATTCCTGGAGATTTTGTCTCGAATTTTAGACCTGTGTTTGTCAAATTCCATTGGGAGCACCGCCCGAAAAACAGCCAGAGGTGGCAGTCCAGGGAAACTGCCTCACATTCTCTGTCATCAACCATCTCAGGAACACCCAGATGCTCACGACACTAAATTAATCGCCAAAAAAACGGCAATTTGCTGAGATTAACAGCAGTCGCCAACTTGTTCCAGTTGCAAAGCATCTTTCGTCTGAGGCAGAAGATACTGAGTTGGATTTTGAGATTTAGTTTGGTCGAGTTTCCTTTCGAGGTACAGCGCGGGAACAGGCCCTTCGGCCCACCGAGTCCGCACCGACCAGCGATACCCACGCTCACTGACACTACCTAAACACACTAGGGACAATTTTACATTTACACCAAGCCAATTGACCTACAAACCTGCACGTCTTTGGAGTGTGGGAGGAAACCGGAGATCTCAGAGAAAACCCACGCAGGTCACGGGGAGAACGTACAAACTCCGTACAGACAGCTCCCGTGGTCGGGATGGAACCCGGGTCTCTGGCACTGTAAGGCAGCAACTCCACCGCTGCGCCACCGTGCCGCCCTGTGAGATGGTGTGTTCCAAGCTGACAGGCTGAGTGAAAGATATCTGTCACAGCAGAAGAGATGGGGTGATGATGTTGCTGTAGGATCAGGGTCGGCACGGTGGCGCAGCGGTAGCGTTGCTGCTTCACAGCGCCAGAGACCCAGGTTCGATCCCGACCACGGGTGCTATTTGTTAGGAGTTTGTACGTTCTCCCTGTGACCACGTGGGTTTGCTCCGGGTCCTCTGGTTTCCTCCCACACTCCACAGACAGAGGGCGGTGAATTGGTTGCCACAGAAGGCTGTGGAGGCCAAGACAAGGGATATTTTTAAGGCAGAGATAAATCGATTCTTGTTTAGTACGGGCGTCAGTTTTTGGGGAGAAGGCAGGAGAATGGGGTTGAGGGGGAGAATTAGACCAGCCGTGATTGAATGGCGGAGTAGACTTGATGGGCCAAATGGCCTAATTCTGCTGCTATCACTTACGAACAAAGACGTGTGGGTTTATAGGTTAATTGGCCTTCATAACAAGAGGAGTTGAGTATAGGAGCAAAGAGATCCTTCTGCAGTTGTACAGGGCAATAGTGAGACTGCACCTGGAGTACTGTGTGCAGTTTTGGTCTCCAAATTTGAGGAAGGATATTCTTGCTATTGAGGGCGTGCAGCGTAGGTTTACTAGGTTAATTCCCGGAATGGCGGGACTATCATATGTTGAAAGACTGGAGCGACTAGGCTTGTATACACTGGAATTTAGAAGGATGAGAGGAGATCTTATCGAAACGTATAAGATTATTAAGGGGTTGGACACGTTAGAGGCAGGAAACATGTTCCCAATGTTGGGGGAGTCCAGAACAAGGGGCCACAGTTTAAGAATAAGGGGTAGGCCATTTAGAACTGAGATGAGGAAAAACTTTTTCAGTCAGAGAGTTGTGAATCTGTGAAATTCTCTGCCTCAGAAGGCAGTGGAGGCCAATTCTCTGAATGTATTCAAGAGAGAGCTAGATAGAGCTCTTAAGGATAGCGGAGTCAGGGGGTATGGGGAGAAGGCAGGAACGGGGTACTGATTGAGAATGATCAGCCATGATCACATTGAATGGCGGTGCTGGCTCGAAGGGCCGAATGGCCTCCTCCTGCACTTATTGTCTATTGTCTATTGTCTATTGACTATTGGCTTCTGAAAATTGCCCATAGTGTTTTGGATTGAACTAGTGTGTGGGGTGATGGTGGGCCAGCATGAATTTGATGGGCCGAAGGGCATGTTTCCATGCTGTATCTCTAAACTAAACTAAGAAACTAAATCTATTTTGCCATCTTGGAAATCTATTCCTTTATCGTTGCCAGATGTAAATCTTGTTACTCTGCCCAAACCTGTCGAACTGCTATGGTCTTAAAGGCAGTTCACAATCTCCAAGATCAAGACCAATTAGGACAATAAATACTGGCTTAGTGAAAGATATCTTTGTAGTGTATGAAGAAGCTTTGTCTTGGTAATAATTTTTATTTATTACTCTGTTCACCCTCCCAAAGCTGCAGTCCACCACCGTACATTGTATTTGTGATTTTAGAAAGTTAACCGCAAAGCCCATTTTGTGAATAAGTGTGCCAACAGAGAGAAAGCAGGCATTGCATTAAAAACTTGGCCCTCAAGAGCCAAACATGTTTTCAGTTTATCTTAAGTTACACAGAAGATCGACACAAAATTCTGTAACTCACCAATGGCGGCTGCCCGGGCCGGGAGGCGGGACAAGCAGCATCTCTGGAGATATTTTTACATATCTTTTATTCGTTGTTCTTTTAGCAGAACCCATACGTTATACATTATACATTTCATAGCAAACAATAGTCACTAACCTATAACTTCGATTATACACGTATTGTTCTGTATTTTCTCCCCTCCCCCCACCCCCCAGTTAAAAAGAAGGAAAAAGAAAAAGCAGAAGAAAGAAAGAAAGAAAGAGAGAAACCTGGAGTCCCGAGGGAGTCACTTCCGAGTAATTTATTTTTAAATTCTTGTTAGGTAACAAAGCAATCCTGAATTTAAATACTTCCTATTCTTAATCCTAGCTTTGCCATGAATGGGTTCCACACCTTCAAAAAGAAGTCGTATCCATTTCTCAGATTATACGTTGCTTTTTCTAATGGGATACAACTCCGCATTTCTGCATGCCATCTTTCAAATCTTATTTCATTTTGTTCTTTCCATGTAACCGCAACACATTTTTTTGCTACTGCTAATGATATTTTGAGAAATCTTTCCTGATGTTTATCCAAACTTAGCTTTGGTGTTATTCCTTTTGTATCTCCTAGCAAAAACAACCTTGAATCCATTGGTATGATCTTATTCATCAATTGATCTAAAAACTTTTTTAGGTCTTGCCAAAAAGGAATTACCTTCTGACATGCCCATGTAGAGTGTATAAAAGTGCCCACGTCTTGGTTGCATCTAAAACATCGTTGTTCTTGATCTCTCTACATCATCGTTTCCATTTTCCCAGATGCTGTCTTCTCCTGCTGTTTGTGTCTCTCAATGACATTCCAGATGTGGCCTCACCAATGATCAGGTGTATGATATTCTGGATGTGCCTCACCAATGTCTTGAATAGGTAAATGATAATCCAGATGTGACCTCACCAATATTTTGAACAAGTGCATGATATTCCCGATGCAATCTCACTATAACCTTGTAAAAGTGTATGACATTGATATGATCACAAGCTGGACACAAAATGCTGGAGTAACTCAGCGGGACGGGCAGCATCTCTGGAGATATTTTTACATATCTTTCATTCATTGTTCTTTATCTCTCTATATCATCGTCTATATCTCTCGTTTCCATTTTCCCAGACTAGTCTGAAGACGGGTCTCGACCCAAAACGTCACCCATTCCTTTTCTCCAGAGATGCTGCCTGTCCCGCTGAGTTACTCCAGCATTTTGTGTCTATCATCGATAGAATGAATGCTGTCTTTTACCCAGGGAAGGGGAATCAAGAACCAGAGGATATATATGTTCAAACCGAAGAAAGGCACAAACTTCCAGAGTAACTCAGCGGGACAGGGGGCATCTCTGGAGAGAAGGAACGAGTGGCGTTTCAGATTGAGACCCTTCTACACTTCTACACCAAAGAGGAGCAGCATTAACAAACACAGCCTCTCCTCCGCGTCCGCCAGAGATGTTGCCTGACCCGCTGAGTTACTCCAGCACTTTGTGTCTTTTTTCTTTGGAAAACAGCGTCTGCAGTTCCACGTGTCTCCATTCAATCTCTGCTCTCTCATAGAAACATAGAAACATAGAAAATAGGTGCAGGAGTAGGCCATTCGGCCCTTCGAGCCTGCACCGCCATTCAATATGATCATGGCTGATCATCCAGCTCAGTAACCTGTACCTGCCTTCTCTCCATACTCCCTGATCCCTTTAGCAAAAAGGGCCACATCTAACTCCCTCTTAAATATAGCCAATGAACTGGCCTCAACTACCTTCTGTGGCAGAGAACTCCACAGACTCACCACTCTCTGTGTGAAGAAATGTTTTCTCATCTCGGTCCTAAAAGACTTCCCCCTTATCCTTAAGCTGTGTCCCCTGGTTCTGGACTCCCCCAACATCGGGAACAATTTTCCCGCATCTAGCCTCTCCAACCCCTATTTTCGGACGGGCAGTATGTATTACCCTATAATTGCCAAGAACAATTCCAGAATTCTGGAAGATGATAACCAAAGCAATCACCATATACTGTAAAAGGTAATTAACTGGTAAAAATGGTTTCCAGTTAATTACCTCTTATAATACGATCATAGATCATAAGTGATAGGAGTAGAATTAGGCCATTCGGCCCATCAAGTCTACTCCACCATTCAATCATGGCTGATCTATCTATCCCTCCAACCCCCATTCTCCTGCCTTCTCCCCATAACCTCTGACACCCGTACTAATCAAGAATCTATCTATCTATGCCTTAAATATATCCACTGACTTTGCCTCCACAGCCTTCTGTGTCTATCAACGAGTACATTGTGTTTGGTAGAGTAGGCCGCTGGAGGCACCGCAACAGCCTGGGGCTCGATTAGTTTGGAGACCGCTCCAAGTGGCCGAGATTGCGGATCGAACGCGACCAGCAGCGGCGGAGCAGCGGTGGAGCTAGGGTTACCAACTATCCCGTATTAGCCGGGACATCCCGTATTTTGGGCTGAATTGGTTTGTCCCGTACGGGACCGCCCTTGTCCCGTATTAGGCCCAGGGGCCGCTGTAGGCCCGGACACTGTAGGCTAACGGAGTGTGTTCGGGGAACGTGGCTGAGTGCATTCGCCTAGCGGAGATAGCGTAGCATCCCGCCTCCCGGCCCGGGCAGCCGCCATTGGTGGAGCGGGAGCACGTGGCCGCTGGCTGGGTTAGGTCACTTTTTGCCCCTTATTTGGGAGTGAGGAAGTTGGCAATCCTAGGTGGAGCAGCAGTGGAGTACACCGACAACATCGCCTGGCCAGGTCTATTAATTTTCTGTACTGGTTAATGTTCTCTAAGCTGGATCCAGGGTACAGAGTAGATCTACGATAATTGTTGCCAGGACTAGCAGGTGTGAGCTATAGGGAGAGGTTGAGTAGGCTGGGTCTATATTCTACAGTTTAAGAATAAGGGGTAGGCCATTTAGAACTGAGATGAGGAAAAACTTTTTCAGTCAGGGAGTTGTGAATCTGTGGAATTCTCTGCCTCAGAAGGCAGTGGGGGCCAATTCTCTGAATGCATTCAAGAGAGAGCTAGATAGAGTTCTTAAGGATAGCGGAGTCAGGGGGTATGGGGAGAAGGCAGGAACGGGGTACTGATTGAGAATGATCAGCCATGATCACATTGAATGGCGGTGCTGGCTCAAAGGGCCGAATGGCCTCCTCCTGCACCTATTGTCTATTGTCTATTGTCTATTCCATAGAGCGCAGGAGGATGAGGGGTGATCTTGCAGTGGTGCACAAAATCATGAGAGGAATAGATCGGGTAGATGCACAGAGTCTTTTGCCTCTGATTAGGTGAATCAAGGACTAGGGGACATACGTTTAAGGTGCAGACAAAAAGGTTTGATAGGAATCTGAAAGGTAACGATTTCACACAAAAGCTGGTTGAGGCAGGGACTATCCCAATGTTTAAGCAACAGTTAGATACGTGCATGGATAGGACAGGTTTCATAATCATAATTATAATCATACTTTATTAGCCAAGTATGTTTTGCAACATACAAGGAACTTCATTTGCCATACAGTCATAGTAATAAAAAGCAACAGGACACACAACATACATTTTAACATGAACATCCACTACAGTGACTCCTCCACATTCATCGCTGTGATGGAAGGCGGAAAAAAGTTCAATCTTCTCCCCTCCAGCGGTCGGGGGCCTCGAGCCTTCCGTTGACGGGACGATCTTGGCTCCCGTAGCCGGCGGACGGCCCCTCCGTGTCGGAGCGATCAAGCTCCTGCATCGGGGGGGGAATCTCAGCTCCCCCGCGCCGGGCGATCTGACCCCGGTCGGGGTTAGTCGAACGTTCAGCTACTTTGGAGCTTCCCGACATCGGCCTCTACCCGAGACTGCGAGCTCCTCGATGTTGAAGTCCGCAGGCAGCGGTTGTAGCGTCGATCCCAGGCAAGGGATCGCAGGTTCCGATGGTAAATCCTCGGCCCCGCGGTGGGGCTCAAAGTCAGTCCCGGGCAAGGCCGCCAGCTCCACGACGTTAGGCCGCAGAGCGACCGGAGATACCAACCGGGAAACAATCGCATCTCCGGCAAGGTAAGAGATTGAAAAAAAGTTTCTCCTGACCACTCCCCCCCCCCCCCCTCCCGCTCACCCCCCACATAAAACAAACCAGAGAACATTAACACAAACTTTTAAAACACACTAAAAATAACAAAAAGACAGACAGACAGACCATTGGCGAGGCTGCCGTCGCTGACGGCGCCACCCGGTGGAATGGAGGGATATGGACCAAGCGCAGGCAGGTAGGACAAGTGTTGCTGGGACATTGTTGGCTGGTGTGGGCAAGTTGGGCAGAAGGGCCTGTTTCCACACTGTATCACTCAATGACTCTGACTCGATGGTGCCTTTGTTAATCCTCCCCTACAATGTTATTACTCAATGCACAAATCCATTCCCTCTGGACCAAATGCTTAAGCGAATTGGAATGGAAAGGTTTAAATAGGCATGCTTGGCAACCTTAAGCAACTAAAAAAGAACATTTCTCAATATTTAATAACCTTCAAATATGATTTACAAGCCTGATTTTGTAAAGATTTTACGGATCATACACATAAGCCGCCATCTGTTTGATGTCAAAATAACTGGCAACGAAAGCTGTACGTGGCTGGATCAGCTTGTGGTGGGACCAGGAAGGAGATCTCAATTGTCTGTACCAATTCGTCAAGTGCAAACATTGCAACACCATCGAAATGTTAACAATAGACAATAGGTGGAGGTGTAGGCCATTCGGCCCTGCAGAGCCAGCACCGCCATTCACCATGATCGTGGTCCCAACAGCCGCACAGAGCCGAGAGGGAAGTTGACCTTGCGTTGGTAATGGGCTTGTTCCGATTGACCTCATCTGCCTCAAGGTAGGAGAGGAAGGACATCACTCAGAAGAAAAGGTCTTGAACAGACCTCTCCTACATTAAGTAGAAGCAAGGAACTGCAGATGTTGGTTTACAAAAAAAGACACTAGGTTCTGGGTAACTCAGTGAGTCAGGCGGTATCCCTGGAGAACATGGATGGGTTTAAGGTGAAGGGGAAAAGATTTAATAGGAATCTGAGGAGTAAAATTTTCGCACAAAGGGTGGTGGGTGTATGGAACGAGCTGTAGTTGAGGTAGTTGAGGCTGGGACTATCCCACCGTTTAAGAAACAGTTACAGACAGGTACATGGATAGGACAGGTTTGGACCAAACACGGGCAGGTGGGACTAGAGCAGCTGGGACATGTTGGCCGGTGTGGGCAAGTTGGGCCGAAGGGCCTGTTTCCACGCTGTATCACTCCATGACTCCATGACTATGGATAGGCCACATTTCAGGTCAGGACCCTTCTTCAGACTCAGCCTTGAAACAAGAACATTACTCCAGCACATTGTGTCTTCCTTTCTCCTACATGTTGAAAGACTGGAGCGACTAGGCTTGTATACACATGAATTTAGAAGGATGAGAGGGGACCTTATCGAAACATATAAGATTATTAAGGGGTTGGACACGTTAGAGGCAGGAAACATGTTCCCAATGTTGGGGGAGTCCAGAACAAGGGGCCACAGTTTAAGAGTAAGGGGTAGGCCATTTAGAACTGAGATGAGGAAAAACTTTTTCAGTCAGAGAGTTGTGAACCTGTGGAATTCTCTGCCTCAGAAGGCAGTGGAGGCAATTCTCTGAATGCATTCAAGAGAGAGCTAGATAGAGCTCTTAAGGATAGCGGAGTCAGGGGGTATGGGGAGAAGGCAGGAACCGGGTACTGATTGAGAATGATCAGCCATGATCACATTGAATGGTGGTGCTGGCTCGAAGGGCCGAAAGGCCTACTCCTGCACCTATTGTCTATTGTCTATTTAGGATAACCTCCCTATCTTCCAATCTACCTCTCTGCAGTCCTTGCAGTTTTTTTAATCTGCACTATCTCATCGTTACTTTTTTGCTTATCTTTCATTCATTTGATCTATATCTCTCTATATCACCGCCTATATCACTCGTTTCCCTTTCCCCCGACTCTCAGTCTGAAGACGGGTCTCAACCCAAAATGTCAACTATTCCTTTTCTCCAAAGATGCTGTCTGACCCTCTTTTTGTGTCTATCATCATATCATATCATATCATATCATATATATACAGCGCGGAAACAGGCCTTTTCGGCCCACCGTGTCCGCACCGCCCAGCGATCCCCGCACATTGACACTATCCTACACCCACTAGGGACAATTTTTACATTTACCCAGCCAATTAACCTACAAACCTGTACGTCTTTGGAGTGTGGGAGGAAACCGAAGATCTCGGAGAAAACCCACGCAGGTCACGGGGAGAACGTACAAACTCTTTACAGTGCAGCACCCGTAGTCAGGATCGAACCTGAGTCTCCGGCGCTGCATTCGCTGTAAAGCAGCAACTCTACCGCTGCGCTACCGTGGCATTCCAGATGTGGCCTCACCAATGTACAGGTGTATGATATTCTGGATGTGGCCTCACCAATGTCTTGAACAGGTAAACGATAATCCAGATGTGGCCTCACCAATATTTTGAACAGGTGTATGATATTCCCGATGCATTCTCACTATAATCTTGTAAAAAAAAGTGTATGACCTTCATAAGATCACAAGATCATAAGTGATAGGAGTAGAATTAGGACATTCGGCCCATCAAGTCTACTCCATCATTCAATCATGGCTGATCTATCTCTCCCTCCTAACCCCATTCTCCTGCCATCTCCCCATAACCTCTGACACCCATATTAATCAAGAATCTATCTATGTCTGCCTTAAATATATCCACTGACCTGGCTTCCACAGCCTTCTGTGGCAAAGAATTCCACACATTCACCACCCTCTGACTAAAGAAATTCCTCCTCATCTCCTTCCTAAAAGAACGTCCTTTAATTCTGAGGCTGTGACCTCTAGTCCAAGACTATCCCACTGGTGGAAACGTCTTCTCCACATCCACTCTATCCAGGCCTTTCACTATTCTGTACGTTTCAATGAGTACCCCCCCTCATTCCTCTAAACTCTAGCGAATACAGGCCCAGTGCCATCAAATGCTCATTGAGGTGGAGAATCAATAATCATTTTGAACATTTGAGCAACCTTAATGGAACAAATGGCCCATTATTACTGCTACTGTACGTCTCAAATGTGCACCGGAGATGGAAATATCGCAAAAATAACATTTAATTTTTATCTGTATTTTCTCTGTAACTGTAACACTATTAGAATAGAATAGAATAGAATAGAATAGAATAGCCTTTTTTGTTGCTTTATTATGTTGTAACACCATGCTGCAATATGCACTCTGGCATTTTTCTCTTTGCACTACCTGTCGTACTTGTGGACCCGAGGAGCCACAGATAATGGTTGACAAAAAAAAAGACACAAAGTGCTGGAGTCACTCAGCGGTTTAGGCAGCAACTGTGGAGGACGTGGATCGATGACGTTTCTTCAAATGTACACATATGTAGCGAGTTATATGGAAACTGGCAACTCGACCTGCCAAGTTCTAGATCGAGGATGGTTTGGTTCGGGCTCGGAGAGGCTACTATTAAGTTACAAGGAATGGAATCGACTCTTCATTTCACAACCCACCCACATGGAGCTGGGAATCCCACCGAGCACACACAAAAAGAAACACTTATTATTTCAGGTGCAGAAGGCCACCCAAATTTAAAATAATATCACAGATGTTTTTCTCCATCAGAGTGGGTCAGACAGGTCACCCGTTCCTTCTCTCCAGAGATGCTGCCTGGCCCGCTGTGTTACTCCAGCATCGTGCGGTTATGGTTCCATGACTCTACAACTCTTCTTGCCCCTGTGTACTCCCGAAGAATGGACTCCAGGGTCTCAGCCCCAATCGTCCATGCTCCTTATTCACTCTGTGTGGTCGTTGGCTGGAGTTGGCGGGGGATTCGGAACAGGCTGAGAGCCCAAGCCTTACGTCCACCTCTGCCCAGCATAATTCTGGCCAACGTCCAGTCCCTGGAGAACAAGCTGGATGACCTGAGGGCAAGGATCAGATTCCAGAGGGACATAAGGAACTGCAACATCCTTTGTCTGACTGAGACATGGCTGACCCCGCTGGTGCCTGACCAGGTGATCTGCCCATCCGAGTCCTTCACTGTTTTCCGGGCGGACAGAACGGAAGAATCCGGGAACTCCAAGGGCGGAGGAGTCTGCTTCTTGACCAACATGTTCCAGTCGACTTCGCTCAGTGCATCCTGCAGCATGGCCTCTGAATGGTCAGCCCACCGCTTTACGTCCCTCGTCACTGTCGCTTCCCGTACTATCCGTTGTTAATACCGACTGCGAAGGGCAGTGAAGGATGCAAAAAGGAGGTACCGGGACAAGATGGAGTCACAGATGGAGCAGCAGGACACCAGGCGCCTTTGGCAAGGGCTACGGACTATAACTAGCTACAGGTCCAGCACCCCCTCAACCGGAAGTGCCGGCTCCTCCTTAGCTGATGACCTGAACTCTTTTTATGCATGGTTTGAGACGGGTAACACCACCAGCTCGCCGTCTAAAAACAGCACCGAAGGGGCGCTGGCTAGCGAGGCTGGAGGGGGATCCACCGCCGGGGATGTGCACACATTCTCGGTGTCCGAGCATGAGGTGAGGTGGGCTCTGACGCGTGTGAACACGAGGAAAGCTGGAGGCCCAGATGGTATATCTGGGCGAGTACTAAAGTCTTGTGCTACTCAGCTTGCTCCAGTGCTCACCACAATATTCAACCTCTCCTTGGCCAAGTCCGTGGTCCCTGCATGCTTCAAAAGATCCATCATTGTACCGGTGCCAAAGAATGCCTCTCCAGCGTGTTTAAATGACTACCGACCGGTGGCCCTCACCTCGGTTGTCATGAAATGCTTTGAGAGGCTAGTCAAGAAGCACATCTGCGCCCTCCTTCCTCGCAACATGGACCCACTACAGTTCGCATACCGTCCGAACAGGTCCACGATGATGCGGTCTCCCAGGTTCTACACACCGCTCTCTCTCATCTGGACAGCCAGGGGGGCTATGTGAGGATGCTGTTCATTGACTTTAGTTCAGCATTCAACACAATAGTCCCCAGCAGACTGGTTGAGAAGCTGCTGGAACTGGGCTTAGCACCCCTCTGTGTGCCTGGGTCCTGGACTTTCTCACTGCCAGGCCCCAAGTGGTCAGGATGGGGGAACACATATCTAGCTCCCTCACCCTGAACATAGGATTCCCCCAGGGCTGCGTCCTTAGCCCCCTACTGTACTCCCTGTACACACATGATTGTGGGGCCAGGTTCAGCTTAAACTCCATCGTCAAGTTTGCTGATGACACTGTGGTGGTGGGCCGGATCTCCAACAACGATGAGAAGGCCTACCGGGAGGAGGTGGCTGATCTGGCACTCTGGTGTCAGGACAATAGCCTCCTCTTGAATGTCACTAAAACAAAGGAGCTGATTGTGGACTTCAGAAGGGCTAAACATCCAAGGACGTACACGCCACTGGAGATAAATGGGTCTATTGTGGATAGGGAGATAAATGGGTCTATTGTGGATAGGGTGAGCAGTTTTAAATACTTGGGAGTCCGCATCGCAGAGGATCTGACGTGGGCAACGCACATTGCCGCACTGGTGGGTAAGGCTAAGCAGCGCCTTTACCCCCTTAGACAACTGAGGAAATTCAGAGTGTCTCTGAGGATCCTTCATTGCTTCTACTCTGGGGCTGTAGAGAGCATCCTGTCCGGCAACATTACAGTCTGGTTTGGGAACAGCTCTGCCCAGGACAGGATGGCCCTGCAGAGAGTAGTGCGTTCGGCAGAACGCACCGTGGGAACTACACTCGTCCCCCTGCAGGACCTATACATCAGGAGGTGCAGATCCAGAGCAAGCAAGATCATGAGGGACCCCTGCCACCCCAGTAACGGACTGTTCCAGCTGCTACGGTCAGGCAAACGCCTCCGCTGTCACGCTGTGAAAACGGAGAGGATGAGACGGAGCTTCTTCCCACAGGCCATCAGGACTGTCAACTTTTATAACCCCAGAGACTAAATTTTTGTCGACACTAATAGTAACTTATTAACTTTATTTATATGCTATAACTGTAATTCTTTTTTGTGCACAACCCGCAGGCATTGCCACTTTCATTTCACTGCACATCGTGTATGTGTATGTGACAAATAAATTTGACTTGACTTGGCCAGGAGCTCGTGGCAATGTTGCGTTTCTTCACAGGAAGCTTTGGGTTCAGACGGTCAGCATCTTTCTGCCCAGAGTGGAAATGTAAAATACTAAAGGGCGTAGGCTTAAGCACGACTGGCAAAGTTTAAAGGAGAAGTGTGGGGCAAGTTCTTTTGTGCACAGAGTGGTGGGTGCCTCGAACACGCTGCCGGGGATGGTGGTAGAGGTAGACACCATGGCAACATTTAAGAGGCATCTAGACAGGTACATGGATAAGCAGGAAATGGGGGGGAAATGGATTATGTGCAGGCAGATAGGAGCAAGTCATGGCATCGTGTTCGGCCAGACATGATGCCACAGGGTGGCGCCATCAGCGATGGCAGCCTCGCCAACAGTCTGTCTCTGTCTTTTCATCTTTTTTCTTGTTATTTTTAGTGTGTTTTAAAAAGTTAGTGTTAATGCTCTCTGGTTTGTTTTATGTGGGGGGTGGGGTCGGGGGAAACATTTTTTCAATCTCTTACCTTGCCGGAGATGCGATTGTTTTCCAGATCGTATCTCCGGTCGCTCTGCGGCCTAACATCGTGGAGCTGGAGGCCTTGCTCGGGACTGACTTTAAGCCCCACCGCAGGGTCGTGGACTTACCATCAGAGCGTGCGATCCCTTGCCCGAGATCGACACGCCAACCGCGCGCCCTGCGGACTTCACATTCGAGGAGCTCGCAGTCTCGGGTAGAGACCGATGTCGGGAGCTCCAAATCGCAGAAGGTTTTCGACCAGCCCCGACCCGGTGCGAGGGAGCTGAGAATCCCCCCCGATGCAGGAGCTTGATCGCCCCGACACGGAGGGCCCAAACGCCGCCGGCTACGGGTGTCAAGATCATCCCGTCAACGGAAGGCTCGAGGCCCCTGTCCACGGGAGAACAAAGAAGGGAAGAGATTGAACTGTTTTTCTGCCTTCCATCACAGTGAGGAATGTGGATGAGTCACTGTGGTGGATGTTCATGTTAAAATGTATTTTGTGTGTCCTGTTGCTTTGTATTGATCTGGCTGTACGGCAAATGAAATTCCTCGTGTGTTGCACAACATAATTGGATAATAAAGTAAGATTATGATTATGATTGATTATGACATTGTAGGCCGTTGGGCCTGTTCTAGTGCTGTACCATTCTATGTGTAGGAAGGAACTGCAGATGCTGGTTCAAATCGAAGATAGACACAAAATGCTGGAGTAACTCAGCGGGACAGGCAGCATCTCTGGAGAGAAGTCTGAAGAAGGGTCTCGACCCGAAACGTCACCCATTCCTTCTCTCCAAAGATGCTGCCTGTCCCGCTGAGTTACTCCAGCATTCTGTGTCTGTACCATTCTATGTTCTATCTTCTATGTTCAACGCTGAGTATTACCAGCATTCCGTGGGGCTTTGCACCTGAGCTTTTTAGTGTTATAAATGCAGTTTGCTTCGCAGTTGTTGAATGTTATTCAATGCAAATCCACAGAGCCAGCAGTAGTCAACCGGACAGTAAAAATAAAAGCTGCTTAGTTTCGAGATACAGAGTGGAAGCAGGCCCCTCGGCCCATCGAGTCTGTACCAATCAACAATCGCGTTCTATTCTATAAACTCGGGATAATTTACAGAAGCCAATTAACCGACAAACCTGCACCTCTTTAGAATGTGGGAAGAAACCTGAGTGCCCAGAGAAAACCCACGCAGGTCACGGGGAGAGCGTGCAAACTTCGTACAGACAGGATGGAACCCGGGTCTCTGGCGCTGTGAGGCAGCAACTCTAGCGCTGCGCCACCGTGCTGTATACTCTTATGATTTCAATAACTGAAAAAACATGTCACATAGAGCTAATCATTTATAATATCTTCCAAGTGCTATTAAAAAGCCTTTGAAACTTTCCTATAACCTAACTCTATCGCTGTGCCACTCTGCCGTTTCTCTGGTATTGTATGTTCTCTGATATAGAGTCACAGATAGAGTCATCGCGTGGAAACAGGCCCTTCAGCCCAACTCGCCCACACTGGCCAACAATTTCCCAGCTACCCTTGGTCCATAACCTTCCAAACCTGACCTATCCATGTACCTGTCCAACTGTTTCTTAAACGATGTGATAATCCCAGCCTCAACTACCTCCTCTGGCAGCTTGTTCCATACACCCACCACCATCTGTGTGAAAAAGTTACCCCTCGAATTCCTATTAAATCTTTTCCCCTTCGCCTTGAACCTATGTCCTCTGGTCCTCGATTTCCCTACTCTGGGCAAGAGACTCTGTGCATCTACCCGACCTATTCCTCTCATGATTTTGTACACCTCTATAAGATCTCCCCTCATCCTTCTGCGCTCCATGGAATAGAGACCCAGCCTGCTCAACCTCTCCCTGTAGCTCACACCCTCTAGTCCTGGCAACATCCTCATAAATCTTTTCTGAACCCTTTCAAGCTTGACAATATCTTTCCTGTAACATGGTGCCCAGCACTGAACACAACTGTTGTGCTGCTGTTTAGTGAAACTATTAAACCAAAGTCCTGCTTGCCCACTCAACAGCCTGGGTCCAAACTGATTCTGACACTTGGTCTTTTCCCAGCTCATTCCACCAGACTGGAAGTCTAAGTAACTTGACCTTCTTCCAATCATCTCCATCTCAATGCACGCCAATCACCACTAATTCCCATTTTGAATTTTTCCATTCTACAAACCATTTACCAAAATGTGGAAAGTTTTTAACAATAACAGCGTGTTTTAAAAGCCATTCCTGCAAATGAATGTCACATCGGTATCCTGGCTCGTAGATATTGTTGGCAAGCTCCAAAGCATCAGAGTCAAGAATAATGCACAGTATTCGGGGAAATATACGTCTGTTTCTGCTTAGCTTTATATCAAACAAGAGCTTTTGTAATTTCTCTCTTCTCGTGAAGAATATAAACAGGAAGCATAAGGTGGCACGGCAGTACAGTTTCTGCCTCCTCAAAGCGCCAGAGACCTGGGTTCGATCCTGACTACGGGTGCTGTAAGAAAATAACTGCAGATGCTGGTACAAATCGAAGGTATTTATTTGACAAAATGCTAGAGTAACTCGCAGGCTCGGCGATCGTTTCGCACAACACCTTCGCTCAGTCCGCCTCAACCAACCTGATCTCCCGGTGGCTGAGCACTTCAACTCCCCCTCCCATTCCCAGTCTGACCTTTCTGTCATGGGCCTCCTCCAGTGCCATAGTGAGGCCCGCTGGAAATTGGAGGAACAGCACCTCATATTTCGCTTGGGCAGCTTGCAGCCCAGCGGTATGAACATTGACTTCTCCAACTTTAGATAGCTCCTCTGTCCCTCTCTTCCCCTCCCCCTTCCCAGTTCTCCCTCTATCTTCCTGTCTCCACCTATATCCTTCCTTTGTCCCACCCCCCTGACATCGGTCTGAAGAAGGGTCTCGACCCGAAACGTCACCCATTCCTTCTCTCCTGAGATGCTGCCTGACCTGCTGAGTTACTCCAGCATTTTGTGAACTGACTACGGGTGCTGTCTGTACAGTTTGTACGTTCTCCCTGTGACCGACCGCCTGGGTTTCCACCCAAACTCCAAAGACGCATTGGAGGTTTGTCGATTCATTGGCTTCAGTAAAAGTATATATTGTCCCTAGTGTGTATGTGTGGGATAATGTTAGTGTGCAGGGATCGCTGGGTCGGTCAGGCTCTGTGGCGACGGGCCTGTTTCTGTGATGTATCTCAAAACCAAACTAAACGAAAAGTATGAATATCAACAGGAGGTCATCTTTCAGACTTTTACCTTGCATGCCCCGTCTTAATTGCCCAGTCTTAATCGCCCTTGAAGAGGTGACAGTCAGGCAGTTCATGAACAGTTCAGATGTTGCATGCTGTTGAACAGACTGTGCCAGGACTTAGAGCAGAAACTAGGTCATGAAAGGAATAGATCGGGTAAATGCACAGACTATTTTACCCGGAGTTGGGGAATCGAGAACCAGAGCACATAGTTTAGTTTCAGTCTGAAGAAGGGTCTCGACCCGAAACGTCACCCATTCCTTCTCTCCCGAGATGCTGCCTGACCTGCTGAGTTACTCCAGCATTTTGTGAATTAAAAACCTTCGATTTGTACCAGCATCTCCAGTTATCTTCTTATACACATAGTTTAGTTTAGAGATACAGCGCGGAAACATGACCTACGACCCACCGAGTCCACGCCGACCAGCGATACCCGCACATTAACACTGTCCTGCACACACACACACACACACACTAGGACAATTTACATTTACACCAAGCCAATTAACCTACAAACCTGTAGGTCTTTGGAGTGTGGGAGGAAACCGAAGATCTCGGAGAAAACCCATCTGGTCACAGGGAGAACATACAAACTCTGTACAGACAGCACCCCGTAGTCGGGATCGAACCCGGGTCTCCAGCGCTGCATTCGCTGTAAGGCCGCAACTCTACCGCTGCGCCACCGTGCCGCACGATTCACACGAAAGGGGAAAGACTGAATAGGAACCCGAGGAGTATCCTTTTTTTACACAAGCGGTGGTGCGTGTATGGAACAGGCTGCCAGAGGAGGTAGTTGAGGCAGGTACTATCATAATGTTTAAGAGACATTTGGACAGGTACATGCATTGGATAGGTTTAGAGTGATGTGGGAATTGTGGGAAGAACTGAGCTGTTCTTCCATTTTGTATTTCAACGTGGGCAGCACTTCACTCTGAGGGAATCGAGCGTTACTCCAGTGAATGGCTCAATAGGCCTGGTGCAGGTGGCCCATAGAGACAAGAAAACAAGCTCGCTTAACACAAAGAAGCCCCTAATGCTTGGAGAGTTAAAACCTTCCAGACGACTCACTTGATCAGGAATCATGGTCAGCCACACCCAGGGAAGGTTAGACACAGGAGAGGGGTTGAAAACCCACTTGTTGTTCGCGATACGGGGTTCCACAAATTCCTCCGCACCCTGATACCCGGTCTGGGAGTAAATGAGCTAGAGAAAGCAATCACCAACATTTCAGCCACCAAGGTACAAATAGAGAACAGGACGGTAGACGTGATTTTGGCCCTTCACTCTGAAGTCCAGTCTCTGCCCAAGATGGTTATTTAATATCGCATGGCTCTGGACTTTTTCCCAGTGACCCAGGGGGGAGTGTGTGCCACCCTCAACTAATCCTGCTGTTTCTTTTCTAACCGATGCAAAGATTATTCAAGACGACATCCACACCTTGCATAGGATTTCAGAAATTAAACCCTTTGACTGGTGGGGGTGGCTCCCTGCACCTCAGAAACGGGGCTGCAGGGCTCTTTAAGACCATCTTGAAACATGCTATTACTATTTTAGCCGCTGTTGTCACCATATATGTACTGTCCCAGCTATCGCTCTGTTTCATTCGAGCTCCCTGCTTATCAAAACAGCATTCCTGTCTCAGTGCTGAACCACAACACATCCTGCTTCAATATGATGCTGATCATACTGTCATGCACCTCATGAATATCTCCCTGCATGATATCAGATATGGGTCAAAACGCAGGCAGGTGGAACTAGTGTAGAAGGGGCATGTTAGTCAGCATGGGCAGGTTGGGCTGAAGGGCCTGCTTTCACACTGTATGTTGCCAATTCTCTGAATGCATTCAAGAGAGAGCTAGATAGAGCTCTTAAGGATAGCGGAGTCAGGGGGTTGGGGAGAAGGCAGGAACGGGGTACTGATTGAGAATGATCAGCCATGATCACATTGAATGGCGGTGCTGGCTCGAAGGGCCGAATGGCCTCCTCCTGCACCTATTGTCTATTGTCTAATATGCACACCTCCAGATTCAGGGACAGTTTCTTCCCTGCTGTTATCAGGCAACTGAATCGTCCTACCACAACCAGAGAGCGGTCCCGACCTACTATCTACCTCATTGGTGACCCTCTGCCTATCCTTGATCGGACTTTGCTGGCTTTACCTTGCACTAAACGTCATTCCCTTATCATGTTTCTATGTATCTATACACTGTAAACGGCTCAATTGCAATCATGTTTTGTCTTTCTGCTGACTGGTTTAGCAGCAAAAGCTTCTACATTGTATCTCGGTACACGTGACAATAAACTAAACTGAACCTAATTGATGACTACGTGCCTGTTTTGATCGGTGTGTTGGCGGTACAGAGAGTTAGTAGCTTCAAATTCCAGGGAATTAACATCTCGGATTACCTGTCCCAGGACCAGCTAGTACACGTGATCATGAAGAGTGGATGTAGATGGACTCAAAATAAAAATTGCCGACTACGGCAATTCCCACACAGGAACGCAAGGGACTGCAGAGTGGTGGACTCGGCCCGGTACATCACGGGCATCACCCTCCCCTTCATCGACAGGAACGTCTGCCTCAAGAACTGGACATTCATAATCAACCACCAAAGAAAGATCTTTAAGTGAACCAAAAATAAACCATTCAAAAGTTGGCACGTGGACGACATGTTGGCGCAGCGGTAGAGTTGCTGCCTCACAGCGCCAGAGACCCGGGTGCGATCACGACTACGGGTGCTGTCTGTGCGGACTTTGTACGTTCTCCCCGTGACCGCGTGGGTTTTTCTCCGGGTGCTCCGGTTTCCCCCCACACTCCAAAGACATCCACGTTTGTAGATCAATTGGCTTCGGTAAAAAGTTGTAAATTATCCCTAGTGTGCAGGATAGTGCGAGAGTGCGGGGATCAGTCAGAGAGTTGTGAATCTGTGGAATTCTCTGCCTCAGAGGGCAGTGGAGGCCAATTCTCTGAATGCATTCAAGAGAGAGCTGGATAGAGCTCTTAAGGATAGCGGAGTCAGGGGGTATGGGGAGAAGGCAGGAACGGGGTACTGATTGAGAATGATCAGCCATGATCACATTGAATGGCGGTGCTGGCTCGAAGGGCCGAATGGCCTCCTCCTGCACCTATTGTCTATCACTGGTCAGCACGGACTCAGCAGGATGACGGGCCTGTATCTCTGAACATTGTCTTTTTATCTTACTAATGTCTTTTCTATCTTATTTATCCTTGGAATATTACTGCTGAGGTGACCCGTTGTCTTGTCAAATACATTTCATTGTATCGTTGACCCTGTGCCAACCTACCTATGACAAATAAAATTAAAATTAAATGAACTAAACTAAATTAGACCCATTTATATTTCAGCCAACATCGATCCTTCCAAAGGCAATTATCCAATTATTCAACTTAATTATGAGATTTTGGCTCGTGAAAATTTCCCAACACACATGAATGACCATTATCACATTTGAACAAAGAGTGCAGTGCAGGAACAGGAACTTCAGCACACAATGTCTATACCAAACACAATGCTAAACTAAACAAATCTTTCTGCCAGATCCACATCTCTTCATTCCTTGCATATTCATGTGCCTATCTAACAGCCTCTTAAACACGATTACATCTGTGTCATATGTTGAAAGACTGGAGCTTCCATCACCACCCTTGGCAACGCATATCAGCCACATACCACTCCGTGCTAAATAAACAATAGACAATAGGTGCAGGAGGAGGCCATTCGGCCCTTCGAGCCAGCACCGCCATTCAATGTGATCATGGCTGATCATTCTCAATCAGTACCCCATTCCTGCCTTCTCCCCATACCCCCTGACTCCGCTATCCTTAAGAGCTCTATCCAGCTCTCTCTTGAATTCATTCAGAGAATTGGCCTCCACTGCCTTCTGAGGCAGAGAATTCCAGATTCACAACTCTCTGACTGAAAAAGTTTTTCCTCATCTCAGTTCTAAATGGCCTACCCCTTATTCTTAAACTGTGACCCCTTGCTCTGGACTCCCCCAACATTGGGAACATGTTTCCTGCCTCTAACGTGTCCAACCCCTTAATAATCTTATACGTTTCGATAGGATCTCCTCTCATCCTTCTAAATTCCAGTGTATACAAGCCTAGTCGCTCCAGTCTTTCAACATACGACAGTCCCGCCATTCCGGGAATTAACCTAGTAAACCTACGCTGGACGCCCTCAATAGCAACAATATCCTTCCTCAAATTTGGAGACCAAAACTGAACACAGTACTCCAGGTGCGGTCTCACTAGGGCCCTGTACAACTGCAGAAGGACCTCTTTATTCCTATACTCAACTCCTCTTGTTATGAAGGCCAACATTCCATTGGCTTTCTTCACTGCCAGCTGTACCTGCATGCTTCCTTTCAGTGACTGATGCACCAGGACACCCAGATCTCGTTGTACGTCCCCTTTTCCTAACTTGACACCATTCAGATAATACTCTGCCTTCCTATTCTTACCACCAAAGTGGATAACCTCACTTATCCACATTAAACTGCATCTGCCATGAATCCGCCCACTCACACAACCTGTCCAAGTCACCCTGCAAGCTCATAGCATCTTCCTCACAGTTCACACTACCACCCAGCTTTGTATCATCTGCAAATTTGCTAATGGTACTTTTAAAGCTTGCTCTGCACATCCTCTTTAAATTCCCCCACTCCACTCCCGACCTTAAGGCTATGCCCTTTGTTACTTGACATTTCCACCCTGGGGAAAAAGGTTGTTTAGTTTGGAGATATAGCGTGCAAACAGGCCCTTTGACACACCAAGACCACGCCGACAATTGATCAGCCAATTTCACATTGGTTCTATGTTATCCTCCTTTTTCCATCTACTCCCCCACACACTAGGGGACCAATTTACAGAGACCAATTAACCTACAACCCCACATCTTCTTGGAAACCAGAGCACTCAGAAGAAACAGAAACAGGCCTTTCAGACTAAAGGGTTCCCAACAAGGTATGTCACCTATCCATGTTCTTCATGGATGCTGCCTGACCCACTGAGTTACTCCAGCACTTTGTCGTTCCTTGGTAAACTAGCATATATATCACAGACAAGGGATGCCCCAGCACAGATCACTGCAGAACTCCACTGATCACTGACCTCCAGCCATTCCAGCATTACCCTCGGCGTTCTATGATTAAGTTATGCTGGCAAAGCGCTAGAGTTGCTGCCTTACAGAGCCAGAGCCCCCGGTTCGATCCTGACTGCAGGTATTTGTCGAAACGGACTTTGTACGTTCTCCCCGTGACCTGCGTGGATTTTCTCCGCAATCTTCAGTTCCCTTCCACAATCCAAAGACATACAGGTTTGTAGGTTAATTGGTTTGGTATAAATTTAAATTGGGCCTAGTGCGGGTAGTGTTAATGTGCAGGGATCGCTGGTCGGCAAGCACTCAGTGGGCCGAAGGGCCTGTTTCCGTGCTGTATATCTAAACTAAATCTAAGCTACCAAGTCACCGTGGAATGAATGCATCTCAATCTTCTGGAACCGTATCCCATAATTATTGACTTCTTTGGTGCATCAAAGATTTCTTACTCAAAACAAAATTAAGATTAGATTCATATCGCAATTAATAAATGCCCAGTAATTTTTACTAGTTTGCATCAAGCCAACTTATAGCGTTGAGAATCTTTCGTAGGAGATGAAATCGGTCACATTCTGTCATTTAAAAACTAGTCCAGATACAAAACTGACCAATTTGGCATTAAAATGACATTAGAAAATCCATCATATTAATGTATAGAAATCACTCTGCAGCCCAAGGAGGTACATTATTGAGAAAGGCATTCTGTATAGATAACCTGGGAATACTTGAGACCGATACATCAAAACAGAGCTCTTGGAACCCAGAACCAATATTCACAGTGCGGAATGCAAAGGGCAGTTTTAGTTTTAGAGATACAGCGTGGAAACAGGCAGAGACCTGATAGAAGTATTTCAAATTATGAGAGACGTAGATAGGGTAGACAGTCAGAACCTCCCCCCCCCCCCCCAGGATGGGAATATCAAATAATAGAGGGCATAGCTTTAAGTTAAAAGGGACAATGTTTATAGATGTCCGGGGCAAGTTTGTTTTATTTTTCACACAGGGTGGAGAGTGCCTGGAATACACTGCCAGTGAGTGGTAGTGGAAGCAGATACCATAGCGGCATTCGAGACTTTATGATAGGCTCATGGATATGCAGGGAATGGGAGGATATGGATTATGTGAAGGCACATAGGAGTTGGCATTATTGTGGGCTGAAGCTGTGCTGTGTTCCTGTGCTGTGCTATGTTTTCTAGTTCAGACATTGGTCTTGACTGAGAACAACGGCAATTCCTCTCCCCCCTCCACAGATGCTGCTCGACCCGCTGAGATTAGTTTAGTTTTGTTTAGAGATACAGTGCAGAAACAGGCCCTTCGGCCCACCTAGTCCATGCCTGCCAGCGATCCCCACACACCAACACTATCCTACACACACTAGGGACAATTTACAATTATACCAAGCCAATTAGCCTACAAATTGCTCATTTGTCTTTGAAGTGTGGGAGGAAATCGGAGAACCCGGAGAAAAGCACTTGCAGGTCACGGGGCGAATGCACAAACTCCATACAGACAGCACCCGTAGTCAGGATTTAACCCGGGTCTTTGGCGCCGTCAGGCAGCAATTCTACTGCTGCACCACCGTGCCGCCATACAGTAGTTTGTTCCCTGGTCATGGGATAAATCTTTCATGCAGAACACAAAAACAATTGAACACAGTAGTTTGTCAAAAAACTTTAATAGAAAACAATTTTTACAGAAGGCATTTTAACATGATGTTGTGTAAATCATTTCTTGTTCTCAGTAGTTCAATACAGTTGCATTGCTTTAGGCAAAGTAGTCATTATAATTTTTGTGGCCTTTCAAAGCCCAGTTATGACGGTCCATTTGCACCGTATATGCTGAATAAATCGGTGCTCGGGTAGTCATTTATACTGGGAGTAACTATTTTTCCCTTTTATTGAAAGTGCAGAAGAAAGTTTGTTGTGTTTTGAAAGAAAACTGGTCCCATAAAGTTGAAGCATCCAAATTTTGAATCATGAATCAGACCGCCAAGTCAGTTATTCTCATTTCTTAATTTCTCAAGGTGCGAATTTGGGAAGATTGTTGGAGGAGTGGACAAGGCAGGTGACGCCTCCTTAGCCGATGAACTTCCAGGCATCAATAGCTCATGATGGGAATGTTTGTAGTATTATATTTATGGCTTGATGCAGCTCCAGCCACATACACCTGTCATGCGGGTACATACTTTGGCCATCGTACACCACTACAGGTAGAGTGGGCCACACCGGACTGAATACGTAGGCTACCCAGGGACATAGTTTGGGGCTATGCTACACACCTGCGGGCCTCAATACTGCAGACCACTGCAGAAAAATCTAACACCCAAGACCCTAACATTGACCCATAGACACCAAATCTGGATGCTCTTTGAGAACAGTTTCTGAGGTAAGAGATTCATTTTAAGCTAAGGTAGAGTTACAAGCGATATAAAATGGATTAAGAACCAATACCCTATTAAAAAAAACATAGCAATGAAAACACAAATCCATCAGGATGTAGAACGAAAGAGTTCAAATAAATAATGTGTAAGATTATGGACATCCAATGCATGATGCAATCTCATTAACTATATCAAGTGCATACCGCATTAAAAAGTGAAGTGAACTCTTTTTCCATGCAATGAGTGGAAAAAGTTAGACAGTTTGACTCACCAATCAAGGATTATACAAAAAAATGGTTCTGATGGGAAGTCCTGCCTGGCTGATTCCAAGCCCCCTTCACCACTGAGGATTAAAGGCCGGCTCTTGAATTATTAGTGTTAGGGGTAAGGGGTAGGTGGTTCAGACAAGAACATCATCGCAAGTAATGACAACCACAACCCCCACAATTAAAACTCCAGCCTACATTCAGGTAAGTCAATAGGCAATGTGTATTTACAGTTTAAATGAACCCAAAACGGGAAGTGCGAGATTTATTACTAAAATAGAAATCCTACCAAATATTAGTTTAATCGACTGCCCTGGTACCAAAGATCCCAAAAGATTACCAAACAATTTGCTCATAAAAACCACACAGTGAAATGCTATTAGGCACACCATGGTAAATCAATTTCAGGCATTCGAAATTATAAAACGAGTCTAGTTATTAAAAAAACACTTTTTTTTGGCTTGCAATTTTTTGTATGCAGATCAGAGATACATTAGGCCCACGTGTTTAAAAATTGGACAAAACCACCATTGGATTGAGGGAGTGCACAAATATTCTTAGAAAATCTTTGGTCCGATACCATTTATAATGAATGATGAATATTGGTGCCTGCTTTATTTAGGATTCTGATGGGAACTGCCAACAGGAGCAATACTCTTTACATCACCTTACAGTGTACCACCAAAATTAACCAGGGATGGCATACATTTTAAATACACTCTATATTCGCAGTTCCACTTCGACAGGCCTATGCTTCTAATCGGGCTTGTTGTTCAATTAGTCACTGAAGTAAACCTTTCTCGAATTTCTTTGTTACACTTTACCAGTGATAAATAGTCATGGGTCTCATGTGCCTTAATGATGGCATCTCACACTGCCCTCTAGTGGTAACCAGGGAGAAACAGACACGGTAAACCTGTCGGGGAAAGTGTGAGATTAATAAAGATAAGCTTGCCTTTAACCCAACAACCAGTGGGAAGACAGTGGCAGAGGGTGAGGGTGGTACCCTGTGGTTTACTGGATATTATTTCGATGAACTCACAGGGCAAATTGAACACATCAATTAAAAATGTGCTCACTCCGCTTTTCAGGCTGCAGAGTCCATTTGACATTTTAACAAAAGGAATAATCAATGAAGAGTTTCAAACCGCTGCCTATTCATTCCGATTGAAATGTTGGCACTAAAGTCTTCCCTTCTTTGCGTCGCCTATTGCTCCCCAAATATCAAAAACAAACTCGTCTGGAAAAGCAAAGTCGCCAAGCGCTTCGTCGAGTGCCACAGCAAATTCATCCGGGTTTTTCTTGTCCTTTCCTACCTCAACCATGGTTGCAGCTGAAAAGAAAGCAGAAAAGAAGGTTGTAAACAAAAGCTTGCGTTTGTATAACGCCTAGAACATAGTAAAAAAGGTCCTAGAGACAGAATCATACGGCAGAGAAACAGGCCCTTCGGCCCACCATCCTTGCTGACCAAGAAGATCAGTAACGTTGGCAATTTTACTTCAAATTTCCAATTTTCTTTTTCTTTTTTTTTTTAAGATAATAGTAATTAAAAGAGGCTCCGAGCTGGTGCCAGGTAACTCTCTGCATGCTGATCCCAGAAGTGTGAGAACGCACACCACCAAATTCAGGGACAGTTTCTTCCCAGCTGTTATCAGGCAACTTGTTATCAGGTGCAAGGTTGCTTCTCAGACTGGAGGCCTGTGACTAGTGGTGTCTCAGGGTTCGATGCTGGGCCCGTTAAGTGTTTGTCATCTACATCAATGATTTGGATGAGAACATACAGGGCAAGATTAGCAGGTTTGCTGATGACACAAAGGTTAGTGGTTTTGCAGATGGTGAAGATGGTTGCGAACGATTGCACCAGGATCTGGATCGATTGGCCAGGTGGGCGGAGGAATGGTTGATGGAAATTAATACAGAGAAGTATGAGGTGTTGCATTTTGGGATGTCGGACAAGGGCAGGACCTCCACAGTAAATGGTAGGCCTCTGTAGAACAGAGAGATCTAGGAGTACAGGTGCATGGTTCCTTGAAGGTCGAGTCGCAGGTAAATAATGTGGTCAAATAGGCTTTTGGCACTTTGGCCTTCATCAGTCAGAGTATTGAGTATAGAAGTTCGGAGGTCATGTTGCAGTTGTATAGGACGTTGGTGAGACCGCATCTAGAATATTGTGCTCAGTTCTGGGCACCATGTTATAGGAAAGATATTGTCAAGCTTGAAAGGGTTCAGAAAAGATTTACAAGGATGTTGCCAGGACTAGAGGGTGTGAGCCAAAGGGAGAGGTTGAGTATATATGTTGATTATTTTAAATATTGTCTTTTTACCTATTTTTAATATTGTCTTTTTACCTTACTAATGTCATTTTTTTAATCTTATTTATCCTTGGAATATTACTGCTGAGGTGACCCGTTGTCTTGTCAAATACATTTTATTGTATCGTTGACCGTGTGCCAACCTACATATGACAAATAAAATTTATTATTATTATTATTATTTAGAGATACAGCGTGGAAACAGGCCCTTTCAGCCCAGAGTTCGTACAAACTCCGTACAGACAGCACCCGTAGTTAGGATCGAATCTGGGTCTCTGGCGCTGTGAGGCAGCAACTCGACCGTTGTGCCCAATTGCAATAATGTATAGTCTTTCCACCGACTGGATAGCAAGCAACAAAAAAGCTTTTCACTGTACCTCACAACACGTGACAATACACTAAATTAAACTAAACTAAACTAATGCATGATATAAAGATCACTAAACTCACCCAGTTCTGTGTCCCTTATACCCATGTAATTTTCTAGCAGGTCGTCAACTTTACTGATGGCTTTTTCTTCGAATTCAGTAGGCTGTTGATAAAAGTTAATGAAGAATGAAAACCAACAAATCTGACATGAAGACAGATCGACACATTTGTCTCAAAAACAAAGTACCCTCATTAGCACCTCTCACGAACACAGGATTTTACAAAGCATTTTACAGCCAATTAATTCACTTTGAAGTGCAGTAAACATGATTGTTAATAGGAACAAATCAAAACACCAGAATCAGCAGGAAAATCTTGGCAATAATCTGAGTGGTGGAGATGTATTAGTAATTGAAAGGGGAAAACAATTAAGGAATTGGGGAACTGGCACAAAGAGGAAAAATAAGGAACTGCAGTTGTTGGTTTACACAAAAGGACACAAAGTGCTGGAGTAACTCAGCATCTCAGACAGCATCTCTGGAGAACAAGTATAGGTGCTATTTCGGGTCAGATGAATAGACAATAGACAATAGGTGCAGGACGAGGCCATTCGGCCCTTCGAGCCAGCACCACCATTCAATGTGATCATGGCTGAACATTCTCAATCAGGACCCCGTTCCTGTCTTCTCCCCATACCCCCTGACTCCGCTTTCCTTAAGAGCTCTATCTAGCCTTTCTTGAATGCATTCAGAGGAATTGGCCTCCACTGCCTTCTGAGGCAGTGAATTCCACAGATTTACAACTCTGACTGAAAAAGTTTTTCCTCATCTCTGTTCTAAATGGCTACCCCTTATTCTTAAACTGTGGCCCCTGGTTCTGGACTCCCCCAACATTGGGAACATGTTTCCTACCTCTAACGTGTCCATATGTTTCAATATGTTTCAATAAGATCCCCTCTCATCCTTCTAAATTCAAGTGTATACAAGCCTAGCCGCTCCTGTCTTTCAACATTTGACAGTCCCGCCATTCCTGGAATTAACCCAGTAAAACTGGGGTTACTGACATGAGATGGCACCTATCTATGTTCTCCGGAAGTGCTGCCATCGCTTTGTACCCATCAAAGTATGTAAACCTTGTTCAGTAGAACACGCCAGTCTGTTCCACTTACCAATTCCTCCACAGTTGCAGGTCCCTTTGAACGTAATCGTAGTGTGCCCCTTCCTGTGCCGATCTTGCCCTCACCCCCTGGCTTCCCCCGTGATCGGGGTTCAATCACATCTGAGAAAAGGGGGAAATAAAAAAATTCAACGTCGTTTTAGGACATTTCGTCGGCAAAATGGCTCCACCAATGGCGGATCTCCCCCTTAGAGTGATGGAGAATCAGCCTATGCTCATGGCATTTTGTACTCAAGACTGGAATGGGACATGATCCAGAGATTCGAGGTTGGGTAAAAGTCATCCATAAATCTTTTTAGTGCAGTACTCGAGTTTACTTCACTTTAGAGATACAGCACGGAAACAGGCCCTTCGGCCCACCGATCCCAAGCCAACCAGTGATCCCCACACACTAACACTATCTTACACACACCCACACACTATCCGTTCAGACAGCACCCGTTAGTCATGATTGAACCCGGGGCTCTGGCCCTGTACGGCAGCAACTCTACCACTGCTCCGCTGTGCCGACCTATTCTTTGATGATTTGTGCAGCTTACAACAGTTATTCAATAAAGCACGCAGCAGATACCAATGTTAATCCCTGGACTGTGCAGCAGCAAGAGATGGAGCCAAAGTCTGACAGACAAACAAATCAATTCCAGTCAAGGAGGTTTGCTTCAACTATGAGTCACTTTGGCCTGAACTGCCAGTTTCCCAAGTTAACATCCGCAGTGAAATTTTAAAGACAGTTTGGAGTATTGTGTTCAGTTTTGTTGTGTTGAGTATTGTGGTCACCACGATATACAAAAGATGTTGTCAAGCTGGAAAGTATGCAGAGGTTTACGAAGATGCTGCCAAGACCCGAGGGCCTGAGCTATGGGGAGAGGTTGAGCAGGATTGGGCTCTATTACTTGAAGCAGGAATAGGTTTAAGGTGAGGGGAGAAAAGATTTAATAGGAACCTTTGGGGAAACTTTTCTCACAACCGGGGAGGGGGGGGGGTGGAACGAGCTGCCGGAGGAAGCAGTTGAAGCAGGTACTATTGCAACGTTTAAGCAGCATTTAGATGGATGCAAGGACGGGACAGGTTTGGAGGGGAGTCCTGAAGAAGACTCTCGACCCGAAACGTCACCCATTCCTTCTATCTAGAGATGCTACCTGTCCCACTGAGTTAATCCAGCATTTTGTTTCTACCTTCGTTTTGGAGGGATATTGGCCAAACGCAGGCAGATGGGACTAGTGTAGATGGGGCAAGTTGGTCGGCGTGGGGAAGTTGGGACGAAGGGGCTATTTCCGTGCTGTATGTCTACATGACTCTAGCTCTAAAGCAGATTTAGATCAACCGAACACTTGGCTCACCAATAGGCAGCTTAAAATGACAACAGGTCTGGGCACACAGTACCATCCTGCAGTCCCCACATGCCTCGGTAATGCATTACCATCAGCAGCACTGCACTCCGTCCCATCACATTAGGAGGAAAGAACACACAATCATTCACACATGGCCTTAACCTCATGACAACATCAGCCCCAATTAGCTGCTCTTATGTTTTCCCAGAACGTTGTGGGTTCAAGTTTCTATTGCAGACAATTGAGCACAAAAATAAAATCTAGACTGGCACTCCGTGAAGGGCACTGTCAGAGGTGCCAACTTCTGAGGTCTCATCTGCTCTCCTACTTTGTTTTAGTTTAATTTAGGTGATAGTGTGGAAACGGCCCCTTCGGCCCACTGAGTCCACAGCGACCATCGATCACCCATTCACACTAGTTCTATGTTATTCCACTTTCACACCCTGCACATTAAGGACAATTAACCTAGAAACCTGCATGCCTGGAATATGGAGGAAACTGGAGCACGCGGAGAAAATTCACATGGCCATGGGGAGAACATACAAACTCCATATAGACAGCACACGTGGTCAGGATCGAACCCGGGTCTCTAGCACTGTGAGGCTGCACCAGTGTTCTTCCAACAAATTTAGCCTAACTTTCTGAATATACGGTATGTCTCCTTATTCACCCTAATAACAAGCACTACCTCATTGAGTTTCTTTGGAGAGCCTCGGGCTATCTTTGATCAGACTTAACTGGTTTTATCTTGCACTAAACAATATTTACATTAATCCCTTTATCATGTATCTGTACACTGAATAGAAACATAGAAAATAGGTGCAGGAGGCGGCCATTCGGCCATTCGAGCCAGCACCGCCATTCATTGTGATCATGGCTGATCGTCCCCAATCAATATCCCGTGCTTGCCTTCTCCCCATATATTCCACTCGCCCCTAGAGCTTTGTCTAACTCTCTCTTAAATCCATCCAGTGATTTGGCTTCCACTGCCCTCTGTGGCAGAGAATTCCACAAATTCACAACTCTCTGGGTGAAAAGGTTTTTTCTCACCTCAGTTTTAAATGGCCTCCCCTTTATTCTAAGACTGTGGCCCCTGGTTCTGGACTCGCCCAACATTGGGAACATTTTTCCTGCATCTAGCTTGTCCAGTCCTTCTATAATTTTATGTTTCTTTAAGATCCCCTCTCATCCTTCTAAACCCCAGTGAATACAAGCCTAGTCTTTTCAATCTTTCCTCATATGTCAGTCCCGCCATCCCAGGGATCAATCTCGTGAACCTACACTGCACTGCCTCAATTACAAGGATGTCCTTCCTCAAATTAGGAGACCAAAACTGTACACAATGACCAAAACTGTACACAATGAATGGCTCAATTGCAATCATGTACTGTCTTTCCGCTGACTGGTTAGCATGCAACAAAAGCCTTTCACTGTACCTTGGCACACGTGACAATAAACTAAGCTCAACTAATATCAACGTCCTCTGATCTTTAACTACTCGCCTACACTAGCGGGTATTTGCAGTAGCCAACTCACCTGCCAACCAACACATCACTGGGATGTGGGAGGAAATCAGAACACCTCGGGAAAACCACGCAACAAAAGCTTTACAGTGTACCTCGGTACACTCAAATATCTTATTTATGTTGAAAGTTATGGAGTCATCATACAAGCTCACCTAAAAGGAGTAACTATCGAGAGGTTGCACAATGAAAAACATCTGTACACAAAGGCCAAACTAAGTGTAGAAATTCCATGAACTAGCCGATGCGTCACCTCAAATAAACCCAGTATTATCCGCAGACCCCTCCCCTCCTGAGGAACAGAGAAGGTATTTACTGACAGAAATGAAAATCTTTGCCAGAGACCCCCAGCTAAGGTAGTTACGACAACAGATAAAAATCTGTTCCTTTCTCAATTCAGAATTCGGTCTCTGTTCACTCTCCCTACCGTGATATGAATAACTCACCAGGTTCTCACCACAGAACAACTCATTTTATAAGGGAGGAGGAGGGGAAAAAAGTCATTCAGCATGGAAACAAGCCCTTCAGCCCAAATCGTCCATGCCGACCAAGATGCCCTGTCTAAGCTCGTCCCATTTGCCTGCATTTGACCCATAACCATCTAAACCTTTATTATCCGTTTACCTGTCCAAGTGCTTTTAAATGTTATTGTAGCTGCCCCAACTATCTCCTCTGGCAGCTCGTTGTATGCAAGTTCATTAGTCATAGGATCAGAATTAGGGCATTCGACCCATCAAGTCTATTCCCCCATTCAATCACGGCTGATCTCCCTTTCCATCTCAACCCCATTCTCCTGCCTTCTCCCCGATACCTGTACTAATCAACAATCTGTCAACCTCCACCTTAAAAATAACCAATGACCTGGCCTCCAAAGCCTTCGATGGCAAAGAATTCCAGAAATTCACCACCCTCTGACTAAATAAATTCTCATCCCCACCTGAATGAAAACGCTGCCTCTTGGGTTCCTATTAAATCTTTCCCCTCTCACCTTAAACCTATGTCTTCTGGATTTCCCCTATCCTGGGTAAAAGACTCTGTGCATTCTCCATGTCGATTACCCTCATGACTTTAAACACCTCTAAGATCACCCCTTCGCCTCCTGCCCTCCAAGGTATAAAATCCTAGCCTGCTCAACCACTCCCCATAGCTCATGCCCTCGAGAAGTATGGAGACTAACAGGCTTACCATGTGGCTTAACAAAAAATATAAATATCATAAATCCAAAACATTCAAGTGGGCAGGATGATGGCACAGCGGTAGAGTTGCTGCCTTACAGCGCTTGCAGCATCGGTGACCCGGGTTTGATCCCGACTACGGGTGCTGTCTGTACGGAGTTTGTATGTTCTCCCCGTGACCTGCGTGGGTTTTGTCAGAGATCTTTGGTTTCCTCCCACACTCCAAAGTCGTACAGGTTTGTTGGTTAATTGGCTTGGTAAATGTAAAAATTGTCCCTAGTGTGCGCAGGATAGTGTTAATGTGCAGGGATCGATGATCGGCGCGGACTCGGTAGGGCCAAAGAGCCCGTTTCCACGCTGTATTTCTAAACTAAACTGAAGAAAGTCTATTCTCTTCTAGATCTCCAGCCATGCTGTTCTGTTAAGAGTGGTTAAGGCATTTACATTGATTTAACCAAATTAGGAAATATTTGCATTTATTCTGAGTTTTTGGACACAATGCATTCATTTTTTTTCAGGGCAATTTCTCACCTCAGTCCAATGAACCTGATCAATATCACACATGGAGACAACGTTGGCATTTACAGCCTTAAAGAGGTGATGGTGGGAACTGCCATCTTTAACAGCTGCACGTAGGACTCAGACAACTGGGTGCTCAATCACATTAGAGGGTAGTTAGAGAGGCCACCTATCCTTTCTTTCACTGTGGAACTGGAGTCATTATTAGGTCAAGTTTAGTTTTATTTAGGTTAAAGGTACAGCTTGGAAAGGACCCACCAAGTTCATGCCAATCAGCAATCTGTACACTAGTTCTAACCTACACACTAGGGACAAAATACAGAAGCCAATTAACCTACAAACCTGCACATCTTTGGAATGTGAGGGGAAATCAGAGCACCCGGAGGAAACCCACACGGTCACAAGGAGAACGTACAAACTCCGCACAGACAGCATCCATTGTCACATTAAACCCGGGTCTCTGACGCTGTGAGGCAACGGCTCCACCGCTGCGCCACCGCGCTTCTCCTGGTCAAAGATGTCAGGATTCCAACTCAGAGGTGAACTGATTACACCATCATCTGAAAAGACAAGTCATCAATGTTGGGTCACTTCGGCAAGGCAGAGGGAAGGGAACAAACTTGGGGAGGACTGGGCCTGTTGTTGGGCTGTATATACATGCATTGCAGAAAACAAGTCGGTGCACTGCAGGATGGAAGATCAGAAGAGGGCGAGTGGCAGACCAGTGCCGTGGTGCACAGGCATCGTCTATTGACCTTACCAAAGGCTTTTGTAGTCTCCACCAGTTTCAGCGTGAAGGTCTTGCCTTTCGGCAACTCCTTCAGCATCTTGGCCACCTCGTAGTGCCGACAGCCCACCACGCCCTTGCCGTTGATCGACTCGATGTGGTCACCGATGAGGATGACCTTGACTTGGTCGATGATGCTGCCCTCTTTGATGCGCTGCGAGAGAGCGGGAGAGGGAACTTTGTTAGCGCAAAGCAGCAAAGAACCAACGCCATTTCTTATTACTATTATTTCAGGGCAAATACAATCACCAATATCTGCTTGCATCAATAGTTCTGGCTCTTTTCACATCGCTGAATTTGATCAATCTGCAAGTTGCAGTTATGCCTTCGGTTGCCTCCTCTCTCAGCTCCCGAATTTCTTCCTAAAATCCACCCAGCACCTTCCAAACCAGGCATTTCTTTCACTCAAGGTTGGTTACCTTCTTTTCTATCTCCTGATGAAGAATTGAGCTGACCCATAAAAGCATCTCTCAGACATACAGCCTGGCAACAGAAATTCCAACTGTTTAATTTAGTTTAGTTTAGAGATACAGCGCGGAAACACGCCGTATGGCCCGAGTCCGCACTGACCAGCGATCCTCGCACACTAACACCATCCTACACGAGGGACAATTTTTATATTATACCAAGCCAATTAACCTATAAACCTGTACGTCTTTGGAGTGTGGGAGGAAACCAAAGTTCTCAGAGAAAACCCACGCAGGTCACGGGGAGAACGTACAAACTCCGTACAGACACGCACTCGTAGTCAGGATCGAACCCTGGTCGCTGGCGCTGTAAGGCAGCAACTCTACCACTGCACCACCATGCCTCTGCTGAGATCCGTACATGAGCATTGTATCTGTAGTTCTTGGAGTGGACTTCTATACATTGGCGAGACCAAACGCAGACCGGGCGATCATTTTGCTGAATCCCTTTGCTCAGTCTCCCTTGGCCGACGCGATCTCCCGGTTGCCAAACATTTTAACTCTCCTTCCCATTCTGAGGAAAGGTCAATGTTTTTCAATTAAAGAGTCAGCAACTATGAGCAGCCAATTACCACTGATCTGTCAGAACAAAGACCCGTCGGCCACTTCCAGCAGAAGCTTGGAACCCCCGAAGACGGGAGAGTCGAGGAGTGAGCCGCTAGCGGTGACTTCAAGTTATGCACAAATTATAGGAGTAGAATTAGGCCATTCGGCCCATCAAGTCCACTCCGCCATTCAATCATGGCTGATCTATGCCTCCTAAACCCATTTTCCTGCCTTCTCCCCACAACACTTGACACCAATGATGGATGCGAGAAGTGAACGAGAGGGACCAGGGTATTACCACCAGTGCCTTCAAGGTCGGCTGCAGGAGGCACCCCCGAGATACAGAGGCGGTCAGCAGAGGAGTGGGACGTTGGGTCGCGAGCCTGCAGGCTTCCTGGATCAGGGGGCCCTCCAGGACATCCAACGTGTGGACTGGACTTTGAATTGTTTGTGCTTTCTGCTTTTTTTTTTTAATTTGGTACATCAAAATTGTGGTGACTGCTCATTTGTGGTTGTGCAAAAGAATTTCAGTGTGCTGTGCATACGTAATAATAAAGAACAATTGAACCATTAGGTGGCAGTGCAGTACACTCTACACCAGACATGTCCAAAGTCCGGCCCGGGGGCCAATTGCAGCCCGAGGTCAGATTTTATACGGCCCGCAGCTTCCATCTTAAAATTTATTATTTATGGCCCGCCAGCAATGTCTAACAGAATGAAGGTAGGGGGAGAGGGGAGGGGAGAGGGCGACTACACCTCCCGGCAGGCAGCGCTGCCCGACCTACACCCCCCCCCCCACCCGAGCGGGAGAGGTGACGCCGACTACACTTCCCGGAGGCGGGGTTGAGGGCGTGCGGGGGACGGGAGAGCAGCAGCTGAGCTCACCTCACCCAGCACGCTCATAGGTGGGGGGGGGGGCGCGGAAGCACATTAGTTAAAGGTCCGGGGGGGGGGGGTGGAGAATGCATTAGTTAATGGTCCAGGGGGGGGGGAGCGCATTAGTTAAAGGTCCGGGATGGGAGAGCGCATTAGTTAAAGGTCCGGGGGGGGGGGGAGCGCATTAGTTAAAGGTCCGGGAGGGGGAGAACGCATTAGTTAATGGTCCAGGGGGGGGGGGGGGGGGGGGGGGAGCGCATTAGTTAAAGGTCCGGGGTGGGAGAGCGCATTAGTTAAAGGTCCAGGGGGGGGAGAACGCATGGGACGGGAGAGCAGCAGCTGAGCTCTCCTCACCCAGCACGCTCATTGGTAGGCGCTCCCGTCAGTCGGGCTGGTGCCGCTTCCCCCCCCCAGCGGGAGAGGCGACGGCGACTACATCTCCCGGCGGTCAGCGCTGCCCGATCTGCGGATTGTCAGACGCGAGGTCCGGGGGGGGGCACATTAGTTAAAGGTCCGGGGGGGGGCACATTAGTTAAAGGTCCTGGGGGGGGGGGGGGAAGCACATTAGTTAAAGGTCCGGGGGGGAGAGCGCATTAGTTAAAGGTCCGGGGGGGGGGGCGGGGAGCACATTAGTTAAAGGTCCGGGGGGGGGGCGCAGAAGCACATTAGTTAAAGGTCCGGGGGGGGAGAACGCATTAGTTAATGGTCCGGGGGGGGGGGGGGAAGCGCATTAGTTAAAGGTCTGGGGTGGGAGAGCGCATTAGTTAAAGGTCTGGGGTGGGAGAGCGCATTAGTTAAAGGTCCGGGGGGGGGAGAACGCATTAGTTAATGGTCTGGGGGGGGGGGGGGCGGAGCGCATTAGTTAAAGGTCCGGGATGGGAGAGCGCATTAGTTAAAGGTCCGGGGGGGGGGGGGGGGGGGGGAGCGCATTAGTTAAAGGTCCGGGGGGGGGGGAGAACGCATTAGTTAATGGTCCAGGGGGGGGGGGGGGGGAGCGCATTAGTTAAAGGTCCGGGGTGGGAGAGCGCATTAGTTAAAGGTCCGGGGGGGGGAGAACGCATGGGACGGGAGAGCAGCAGCTGAGCTCTCCTCACCCAGCACACTCATTGGTAGGCGCTCCCGTCAGTCGGGCTGGTGCCGCTCCCCCCCCCCCCCCCCCCCCAGCGGGAGAGGCGACGGCGACTACATCTCCCGGCGGTCAGCGCTGCCCGATCTGCGGATTGTCAGACGCGAGGTCCGGGGGGGGCGCATTAGTTAAAGGTCCGGGGGGGGCACATTAGTTAAAGGTCCTGGGGGGGGGGAGCACATTAGTTAAAGGTCCGGGGGGGGGAGAGCTCATTAGTTAAAGGTTCAGGGGGGGGGGGGGGGGAGAGCGCATTAGTTAAAGGTCCGGGGGAGCACATTAGTTAAAGGTCCGGGGGGGGGGGGGGCGCATTAGTTAAAGGTCCAGGGGGGGGGGGCGCAGAAGCACATTAGTTAAAGGTCCGGGGGGGGAGAACGCATTAGTTAATGGTCCGGGGGGGGGAGAGAGAACGCATTAGTTAATGGTCGGGGGGGGGAGCATTAGTTAAAGGTCCGGGGGGGGGGAGAACACATTAGTTAATGGTCCAGGGGGGGGGAGCGCATTAGTTAAAGGTCCGGGGTGGGAGAGCGCATTAGTTAAAGGTCCGGGGGGGGGGGGGGGGAGCGCATTAGTTAAAGGTCCGGGGGGGGGGAGAACGCATTAGTTAATGGTCCGGGGGGGGGGGGGAGCGCATTAGTTAAAGGTCCGGGGGGGGGGAGAACGCATTAGTTAATGGTCCGGGGGGGGGGGGGGGGAGCGCATTAGTTAAAGGTCCGGGGTGGGAGAGCGCATTAGTTAAAGGTCCGGGGGGGGGGGGGGGGGGGCATTGGCCCTTGTTTTTTTCACATTATCAAATCTGGCCCTCTTTGAAAAAAGTTTGGACACCACTGCTCTACACCAATGGCTCAAGTCACACAGCACAGACACTGAATTATAAATACAAGTACATTAACGTACACCACCCTGCTCCCAAAACATTCATGCAATATTCACTTTGGCAGCAATATGCAAAAAAACATTGTCCTCTTTAGATTGCAGAACCTGACCGTACACAAGAACCTGGCAGTACACAAAATGTCAACTCTCAGACACAGCCAACTCTATGAGGAGGAATTTTCTTCACCACTTCAAGGAAACTTGAATTAAAGATGCTTGATGTTAATGGGTCATCAGGTGCCTTTACAGAAATGCCAATCCCTCATCTTAAAAATCATACTGCTCACAGAATCTGATAAATTATCTTCTCAAAGGATTGATAAGCTGGCACCTCTGGAACAAGCAGCAGGTAAGAAGCGTGATAATTAGAATGGCATTTGACCAAATCTAATAACTTTGACTTTGTCATTTTGTCCGCGCCAGAAACATGGCGACTCTTGTGCACTGCCTCGATGAGTGAGGTCTGCTGTATAATTTAACCAGGCTGTATGCAAAGCAAAGTATTTCACTGTACCTGTCACTGGGTACAGGTGACTGTACTTGTCACTGGGTACAGGTGACAATAAAGTATCAATGAATAATTACTTCAAGTGAAAAAACACATTAAGTGCAGTTATTGAGTACATATTTAATTTATAGTTGATTAATAGTTATCTGCAGTCCAATATGTGAAGTCCATAAACTACTCCATACACTAACATCTATTTTCCACTATTATAATAAATCAATTTTGCTGCAGGACTAAGGCGGCTGCCTTTCCATTTGGATTTGTTGCCGCTCCAACTAAAATGCAGATCATTAGTCAGAACAAACACAGAGCTATGATGACTTCCTTCCCTTTGCCAACATTTTGCAAGTGTTTACACTGCTAACAACGATCATCTAGCTGGATCCTGTGCCTACTGGAAACACACACACCCACACCCAACCCTACTGATACTTCCCCTTGCAGGAAGCCAACCTTGCACTCCCACTCCATTCATTCAAACATTGATTTTAAAAAAAGACCCAACTCAAAACCATTATTGCCTGTAAAAAAAAGCGCTTTACTCTGTGTAAAATCCTCACCTTGGCTCATTAATCACCAAACCCCACAGAGCAGAGATCGTTTGCCTGTTATGCCCTCTCCCTGAAAGTTATCATACTGCCCTCAGGCTCCTGCGAATGTATTCTTTTGTCAGTGGGAGCTATTATTGAATCTGCATCCACTCTCCTTTCTGTGCATTCACAGGACATGGAACAAACAGTACAGCACAGGAATAGGCCCAATGTCTTGGAGTAACTCAGTGGGTCAGATAGCTTCTCTGAAGACAAAGGATAGATGACATTTTGGGTTGGGATCCTTCTTCATACTGGACATAGTCTGAAGAGGGTCATACATAGACACATAGACAACATGAGCAGGAGTAGGCCATTCAGCCCTTCGACGCAGTACCGCCATTCAATGCGATCATGGCTGATCATCCACAATCAGTACCCTGTTCCTGCCTTCTCCCCACACCCCTTGATTCCGCTAGCCCGAAGAGCTCGATCTAACTCTTATGAATGCATCCAGAGAATCGGCCTCCATCGCCTTCCGAGGCAGAGAATTCCACAAATTCACAACTGTGTGTGAAAAAATTTTCCTCATCTCAGTTCTAAATGGCCTACCCCTTATTCTTAAACTGTGGCCCGTGGTTCTGGACTCCATCGGGAACATGTTTCCTGCATTTCCAATCCCTTGATAATTTTATATGTTCCTATAAGATTCCCTCTCATCCTTCTAAATTCCAGTGAATACAAGCCCAGTTGCTCCATTCTTTCAACATATGACAGTCCCGCCATCCCGGGAATTAACCTCATGAACTTATGCTACACTCCCTCAATAGCAAGAATGTCCTTCCTCAAATTAGGAGACCAAAACTGTACACAATACTCCAAGTGTGGTCTCACCAGAGCCCTGTACAACTGCAGAAGGACCTCTTTGCTCCTATACTCAAATCATCTCGTTATGAAGGCCATCATGCCATTAGCTTTCTTCACTACCTGTTGTACCTGAATGCTTACTTTCAGTGACTGATGCACTAGGACACCCAGGTGTCGTTATACTTCCTCTTTTCCGAACCTGACACCATTCAGATAATAATCTGCCTTCCTGTTCTTGCCTCCAAAGTGGATAATCTCACATTTATCCACATTAAACTGCATCTGCCATGCATCTGCCCACTCACCCAACCTATCCAAGTCACTCAGCATCCCCATCGTATCCTCTTCACAGTTCACACTGCCACCCAGCTTTGTGTCATCTGCAAATTTGCTAATGTTACTTTTAATTCCTTCATCTAAATCATTAATGTATATTATAAATAGCTGTGGTCCCAGCACCAAGCCTTACGGCACCCCACTAGGCACTGCCTGCCATTCTGAAAGAGACCCATTAATCCCTGCTCTTTGTTTCCTGTCTGCCAACCAATTTTCTATCCATGTCAGTAGCCTATTGTGCAGCCATGTGCTCTAACTTTGCCCACTAATCTCCTGTGTGGGACCTTATCAAAGGCTTTCTGAAGGTCCAGGTACACTACATCCACTGGCTCTCCCTTGTCCATGTTATTTGTTACATTCTCAAAACATTCCAGATTTGTCAAGCATGATTTCCCCCTTCGTAAATTCATGCTGACTTGCACCACCGATCCTGTTACTGCTATCCAAATGCGCTGCTTTTACATCTTTGATAATCGACTCCAGCATTTTCCCCACCACTGATGTCAGCCTAACAAGCTGCTCTGAGAATCCATCTCAGAGGCACTCTATAAACTCCCTTTCTTGGGGTCCAGTACCAACCTGATTTTTCCAGTCTACCTGCATGTTGAAATCTCACATAACCACCATAGCATCACCTTTGTCACATGTTAATTTTAACTCCTGATGCAACTTGTACCCTATCTCCAGGCTACTGTTTAAGGACCTGCAGATAACTCCCATTAAGGTCTTTTTACCCTTACAATTTCTCAGTTCTATCCACCATGACTCTACATCTTCTGATTCTATGTCACCCCTTGCAAGGGACTGGATTTCATTCCTTACCAACAGAACGATTCCACCTCCTCTGCCCACCTGTCTGTCTTTTCAATAGGCCGTACACCCCTGAATATTCAGTTCCCAGCTCCGATCCTCTTGCAGCCATGTCCCTGGAATTCCCACAACATCATACTTACCAACTTCTAACTGAGCCTCAAGCTCATCCACTTTATTTCTTATACTTCTTATACTTCGCGCAATCATATATAACACTTTTAATTCGGTATTCGCTTCCCTGACACTCTCTTATCCCTTCTTGAACTTTCCGTTCCATTTGTAACTTTTCCTGTACTCTCTTCCCCTTTAATTCCATCCTATACTCCCAATTAGTCAACCCCTCCCTCCCGCTATTTAGTTTAAACCCACCCGTGTAGCACAAGCAAACCTGCCTACCAGAATGTCGGTACCCCTCCAGTTAAGGTGTAACCCGTCCCTTTTGTACAGGTCACCCCTGTCCCAGAAGAGATCCCAGTGGTCTATAAATCTAAATCCCTGCTCCCAACCAAAAACATTACCCATCTTTTTTCTCCTGAGTTACTCCGGTACTTTGAGTCTATCATGGTGGCATAAGCCTTGATCACCATCCCTGGCAGCATGAAAAACATTATCTTGTCGATCATAATGATCCATAAAGAAAAATGTCTCCTCTCCTTTCTTGTTCTTTTGCCTCAAGGCTTCTCCCTTCTCCAATTGAAATAGTCAATCGATCCCTTCAATTTCCAAAATGCAGTAACTGCTCCAGAAATGAAGCACAAAATCTAAGCAACAACTTATCTCCAGACACCTATCTCCAGAAAATAAGTATTTGCCTTGTGCTCTCCATCCAAATGAGCTTGTGTGGGGTTACCACTGACCAGATTGAAGATGGTTGACCTTTGCATTCGTGCAAACATCCTTTCAAAACCAACATGGTCACACAAGACCAAGAGGACAGGAAAACAATAGACAAGAAGAAAACAGGGTTGCAGATAAAGTAGCCTTATGCCTGCACATACTTTCAAAATCTTATTCCTGTCGTGGCAAAATCTGCAGCTATCAAACTGCTTCATCGGGTCATACAAAAATAACCAAAGGCTTTATCCAAAGTAGCAGCAGCCAACCCTATGCACATCTCTTTTAAGGTGAAGATACATAAACAAGTAGTTTTGTTTAGTGTCACGTGTACTTTAGTGAAAAGCTTTTGTTGCCTGCTATCCAGTCACGGTAAAGATTATACATGGTTACAATCGAGCCGTCCACGGTATACAGATGAAGGGTAGAACATGCAGTGCAAGATAAAAGTCCTATGATGTCTGTTAATGTTCAAAAGTCTCCAATGAGCTAGATGGGAAGTCAGGACCGCACTCTAGCTGGTGAAAGGATGGTTCAGTTGCCTGATAATAGTTGGGAAGGAACTGTCCCTGATTCTGGAGATATGAGTTTTCAAACTTCTACACCTCTTGCCTGATGGAAGAGGAGAGAAGATAGAGTGAGGTTGGCCCTTGATTATGCTGCTGGCCTTGAAGAGGCAGCGTGACATGCAGATGGCGTCAATGGAAGGGAGGTTGGTTTGTGTGATGATCTGGGCTACGTCCACAACACTCTGCAATTTTTTGCGGTCTTGGAATGGAGCTGTTCCCAAATCATGCTGCGAAGGTTTAGTTTAGAGATATAGCGCGAAAAAAAGCCCTTCTGGTCTGACACCGTCCAGCGATCCCCGCATATTAACACTATCCTACACACACTAGGAACAATTTTTACATTTGCCAAGCCAATTTACCTGCACACCTGTAGGTCTTTGGAGTGTGGGAGGATACCGAAGAACTTGAAGAAAACCCACGCAGGTCACGGGGAGAACGTACGACAGCACCCATAGTCGGGATTGAACCCGGGTCTCTGGCGCTGCAAGCACTGTAAGGCAGCAACTCTACCGCTGTGCCACCGTGTAATGTCACTTTAGTTTACTATTGTCACATGTACCGAGATAGAGTGAAAAGCTGTTGTTTGTGTGTTATCTAGTCAAAGAAAAGACTACACATGTGCAAAATAATGAGCGGAATAGATCGGGTAGATGCACAGAGCCTCTTGTCTATTGCAGGGGAATCGAGAACCAGAGGACATAGGTTTAAGTTGGGAGTAAAGATTTAATAAGAACCTAAGGGGAAATATTTTCACACAAAGTGTGGTGGATGCATGGAGGAGGTGGTTGAGGCAGGAACTATTGCAACGTTTAAGAAAAATTTGGACAGGGACATGCACAGGACAGGTTTAGAGGGATATGGGCCAAATGCAGGTAGGTGGTTCAGAGTCTGAAGAAGGGTCTCGCCCTCAAAACATCACCCATTACTTCTATCCAGAGATGCTGCCTGTCCCACTGAATTACTCTTTGGTGTAAAGCAGCATCTGGAGTTCCCTCCTGCACATTAGGTTTGATGGGATATGGGCCAAACACAGGTGGAGGCGATTAGTGTAAATGGGACATGTTGGCCAGTGTAGGCAAGTTGGATCAAGGGGCCTGTTTCTACGCTGTAAGACTATGACTCTATGAGATACCCAGATAGAGGATTCAAACCTACCTTTATGAAAGCAAATCCTGCTCCATTATCAGTAATGGTTAATCCCAGAGCCTCTTCTGCTTTGAACACATCCACTTCTTTCCTGAGACCCTTCGTGTGTGCAAAAATAAAATCTTCCAGACCAATCTGTCCTCCGAGGAGTTTGTCCATGTCTATTCTGTGTGTGTTCAACGTGCAGAACAAAATCTGTAGGGAGGAAAAACACAGATTGTAAATACAGAACAGTAAAGGTCCAGAAGATACACAAGGTGTCCCAAACTAACTACTTCCAGGAGAGTCAAGAGCGTTTTATTATCTTATTTACCGAAACAGAACAAAAAAAATCTTACTTGCAGCACCACAACAGTTTGGTAAAAATAGTACTATATAGAAATTATAATAAACACAGGCAGTGAAGAAAGTCAATGGAATGTTGGCCTTCATAACAAGAGGAGTTGAGTATAGGAGCAAAGAGGTCCTTCTGCAGTTGTACAGGGCCCTAGTGAGACCGCACCTGGAGTACTGTGTGCAGTTTTGGTCTCCAAATTTGAGGAAGGATATTCTTGCTATTGAGGGCGTGCAGCGTAGGTTTACTAGGTTAATTCCTGGAATGGCAGGACTGTCATATGTTGAAAGACTGGAGCGACTAGGCTCGTATACACTGGAATTTAGAAGGATGAGAGGGGATCTTATCGAAACGTATAAGATTATTAAGGGATTGGACATGTTAGAGGCAGGAAACATGTTCCCAATGTTGGGGGAGTCCAGAACCAGGGGCCACAGTTTAAGAATAAGGGGTAGGCCATTTAGAACAGAGATGAGGAAAAACTTTTTTAGTCAGAGAGTTGTAAATCTGTGGAATTCTCTGCCTCAGAATGCAGTGGAGGCCAATTCTCTGAATACATTCAAGAGAGCTGGATAGAGCTCTTAAGGATAGCGGAGTCAGGGGGTATGGGGAGAAGGCAGGAACGGGGTACTGATTGAGAATGATCAGCCATGATCACATTGAATGGCGGTGCTGGCTCGAAGGGCCGAATGCCCTACTCCTGCACCTATTGTCTATTGTCACACGTTAAAAAGTTCAACAAATAAAATAAAACAATATAGAGAAAAAAAAAGGCCGAAGTCACTGGTGCACCTAAGGCAGTTTGGAGTTTAGTTGAAGGTTGCTGGGAAGAAGCTGTTGCTGAACCATGTTCATAGGTTATAGGAGCAGAATTAGGTCATTCGGCCCATCTAGTCTACTCCGCCATTCAATCATGGCTGATCTATCTTTCCTCTCTGCAGCCTGCTCCCCATAACCCCTGACACCCACACTAATCAAGAATCTATCTATCTCTGCCTGAAAAATATCCATTGACGGGCTCCGCAGCCTTCTGTGGCAATGAATTCCACAGATTCACCACCCTCTGACTAAATAAATTCCTCATCTGCTTTCTGAAGGTACGGTCTTTTATTCTGAGGCTGTGCCCTCTGGTCCTGGACTCATCCACAAGTGGAAATTTCCTCTCCACATCCACTTGATCCAGGCCTTGCACTATCCGGTACGATTCGGTGAATGAACCAGCATTTTATGTCGCCAGAAGTTACCAGATTCAAAACCCATTCATGCAGTTCCTTCAATTCACGTGCTTTCCCCGACTCTATCCCCTCCACCATCTGCTGTCCAGGCCTCAAGCTCGAGCAACACCTCTTGAAACCGTGAAGGTGCTTCTTTAAATCTCTACCCATTGTTTCTCTCACTGTCTCTCTTCCCAGTTCAGACAATGGGTCTTAGACCCGAAATGTTAGAATCATAGTCATAGAGTGATATAGTGTGGAAACGGACCGTTCTGCCCAACTTGCCCACACCAGCCAACAATATCCCAGCTACACAAGTCCCACTTGCCTGCGCTTGGTCCATATCCCTCCAAACCTGTCCTATCCATGTACCTGTCCAACTGTTTCTTAAACAATGGGATAGTCCCAGCCTCAACTACCTCCTCTGGCAGCTTGTTCCATACACCCACCACCCTTTGTGTGAAAAAGTTACCCCTCGGATTCCTATTAAATATTTTCCCCTTCACCTTGAACCTATGTCCTCTGGTCCTCGACTCCTCTACTCTGGGCAAGAGACTCTGTGCATCTACCCGATCTATTCCTCTCATGATTTTGTACACCTCTATAAGACCTCCCGTCATCCTCCTTTGCTCCATGGAATAGAGACCCACCCTACTCAACCTCTCCCTGTAGCTCACACCCTCTAGTCCTGACAACATAATTGTAAATCTTTACTGAACCCTTTCAAGCTTGACAATGTCTTTCCTATAACATGGTGCCCAGAACTGAACACAATATTCTAGATGTGGTCTCACCAACGTCTTATACAACTGCAACATGACCTCCCAACTTCTATACTCAATACTCTGACAGATGAAGGCCAAAGTGCCAAAAGCCTTTTTGGCCACCTTATCTACCTGCGACTCAACTTTCAGGGAACCATGCACCTATACTCCTAGATCCCTCTGCTCTACAACACCACCCAGAGGCCTACCATTTACTGTGTAGGTCCTGCCCTTGTTTGACATCGCAAAATGCAACACCTCACACTTCTCTGAATTAAATTCCATCAACCATTCCTCCGCCCACCTGGCCAATCGATCCAGATCCTGTTGCAATCTTTCACAACCATCTTCACTTCCTGCAAAACCACTTACTTTTGTATCATCAGCAAACTTGCTAATCTTGCCCTGTATGTTCTCATCCCAATCATTGATGTAGATGACAAACAGTAACGGGCCCAGCACCGAACCCTGAAACACACCACTAGTCACAGGCCTCCAGTCCGAGAAGCAACCTTCCACCATCACCCTCTGCTTCCTTCCATGAAGCCAATTTGCTATCCATTCAGCTATCTCTCCTTGGATCCCATGCAATCTAACCTTCCTACCATGCAGAACCTTGTCGAATGCCTTATTGAAATCCATGTACACAACATCTACAGCTCTGCCCTCATCAACCTTTTTGCTCACGTCTTCAAAAAAAATCAATCAGATTTGTGAGACACGACCTCCAACGTACAAAACCATGCCGACTATCCATTATCGGCCCTTGCCCATCCAAATGCCTGTATATCCTATCCCTCAGAATACTCTCCAGTAACTTACCAACTACAGATGTTAAGCTCACCGGCCTATAGTTCCCAGCATTTTCCCTGCAGCCCTTCTTGAAGAGGCACAACATTTGCCACCCTCTGGTCTTCCAGCACCTCTCCTGTATTTATGGACGACTCGTAAATTTCAACCAGGGCTCCCGCAATTTCCTCTCTAGTTTCCCGCAATGTCCTCGGATATATCAGATCAGGCCCTGGAGATTAGTCTACCATCATACACGACTGTACCTTCACTACTTCTTCGACGGTAACACTGACTGCTCTCAAGACACTTCCATTGACTGCTCCAAGTTCCTCCATCCTACTGTCTTTCTCCTCGGTAATTACAGAGGAGAAATACTCATTGAGGACCTTGCCCATCTCCTGTGGCTACACAAAGAGGTGACAGCTTTGATTCCCGAGAGGTCCCACTCTCTCTCTCTAATTACCCCTTTCCCCCTTATATATTTATGAAATCTTTTGCCCTTCGGATCTCCTCTTTCAGTTTATTCCTTAGTTCCTGAAACTCCTCCAGGGATGCACTTGATCCCAGCTGCCCATACCTGTCCCATGCAACCTTCTTGTTTTTGACCAACGCCTCAATTTCCTTCGTCAGCCAAGCTTCCTTACATTTGCCTGCTTTGCCCTTCACTCTAACGGGGACGTACATATCCTGAGCTTTCATCAGCACACTTTTAAAAACATTCCACTTGGCCAATGTTCCTTTCCCCTCATACAACTTGGTCCAGTCAACTTGAGCGAGACCTTCTCTCATGCCCTCAAAGTTGGCCTTACCCCATTTGAGCATTTTAACGCCTGGACCTATCCATAACTCTCCGTCCCCATCCATAACTATCTTAAACCTAATCGAACTGTGGTCACTTGTCCCAAAAGGCTCCTCCACAAACACCTCATTAACTTGCCCTTCCCAATACTAGATCCAGCGTTGCCCTCTCACGTGAGGGGGCCTCTACATACTGCTTAAGAAAACTCTCCAGAATTCAGTATGTTGTCTCGGTTTCACTTTCCACAGATGCTGTCTGATCTGCTGAGTGTTTCCAGTCATTTTTATGCTACTAACTTGGTTGTCAAAATAGTAAAACCCCCTTTTGGAATATGTAATTTAAATCGGTGTTTTAGGTCAATTTAACTTAGAGAAACAGCATGGAAACAAGCCCTTCAACCCACTGAGTCCACGCCGACCAATGATTACCCATACACTAATTCTATGCTATACACTAGCATCAATTTACAGAAGCCAATTAACCTGCATATCTTTGGAATGTGGGAGGAAACTGGAGCACCCTGCGGTCACAGGGAAGACGTGCAAACTCCTTATAGACAGCACCCATAGTCAAGAATGAACCCGAATCTCTGGCGCTGTAAGGAGGCAAATCTACTGCTGCGCCACCGTGTCGCCCAAAGATGCCGGAGTATGTAATTGTAGGTAAATTGATGCTCCATTGAATGACTATGGGGCATTAAACAGAGATAAACATGATTCAGTAATACTAATTCTTGCATTGAATCTCCTCTCAAACGTTACCAAAAGCAACACATTTAAGTCATTCATTCATTTCTGTTAATGGGACATCGTGCAAAATGGTTGGTGATTTTTGTCTACGTAACATAGTAAAACGCTTCAGGCATTATAAGTACATGTTAGTCCCTTTTCTTTTCTTGCCTGCATACCTGAACATGTAGAGCATATACCATGTGCCAAACAGCAGCAAGAATCTCACTATTCCTGAATCCTTAGAACTCAGCTATGGAAAATGCTGCAGCTTCTTCCAAATGCCTACAACCAGGCAGCATTGCCAATAGGTATATTTTGCTCAAACAATGTGTAGGAAGGAACTGCAGATGCTGGTTTAAACCAAAGATAGACACAGAAAGCTGGAGTAACTCAGCAGGTCAGACGCATCTCTGGAGAAAAGGAATATCTGACGTTTCGGGTCGAGACCGTTCTTCAGACAATCAAACAATCTAGTTTTCTGCTGCTGCCTCATCTAAACATGAAAGTGTAAGAATGGGAAGCAGTGTGGGCCTCAAAGGGTCCCCAGGCCCACTCCACTGATGTACCACCGCAAAGCCACTTTTACTCTATCGCAAAACTAAACTTTAGAGAAATACAGCATGGAAACTGACTGTTGGGCCCACCAAGTCCACGCCGACCAGCGATCACTCCGTACACCATCCGACACACCAGAGGCAATTAACAATATTAACCGTAGCCAATTCACTTTTGAACCTATGTGGGTAGAAATCAGAGCATCTGGAGAAACCCACGTGGTCACAGGGAGATTGCACAAACACCATACAGACAGCATCCGTAGTCAGGATCGAACCCAGGTCTCTGGCTCTGTAAGGCAGCAACTCTACTGCTGCGCCTCTCTGCCGCCATCTTTTTGCCCAATTCCCATGTCCAAACATTAGCAGCGCCCTCAACAAGGTGAAGATATCTTAAGCAAAACTCAACAGCTCAATGTGTAAGAAATCCAGGATGCCCAGTCAAGTAGATGGATAGTTTGCTCACAACTTGGCTAGCAATTAGTAAGAGGCCACGTACCAGATGGATAAACAGGATATGCCACCACCTACTGTCAATGCAAGGCAGAGGCGGGCCTTGTGCCAGGTTGTATTTATTCCTGATGTTGAACTGTTTTAAATAGCTGATTTGAGCCTTCTGGAACTATAAAGTGCATCCTAGGACATTGTGGGAGGTTGCTGGGGACACAACAAAGATTTTTGTATCTTTCCCAACTAGAAGCCGAGGAATGTTGCGCCTTTAATCAGGAAGAGATACAAGGACAAGCCATGGAACTATGGACCGGTGTGGCACTGTGGCACAGTGATAGAGTTGCTGCCTTCCAGCGCCAGATGCTTGTGTTCGATCCCGACTGAGGGTGCTGTCTCTACCAAATCCGTACGTTTTGTGACCACATGGGTTTTCCCCTGTTTCCTCCAACACTCCAAAGTACAGGTTTGTAGTTTAGATACACATTGCTGGAGTAACTCCAGTCTGAAGAAGGGTCTCAACCAGAAGCGTCACCCATTCCTTCTCTCCAGAGATGCTGCCTGACCCGCTGAGTTGCTCCAGCATTTTGTGTCTGCCTTTGATTTAAACCAACAACTGCAGTTCTTTCATACACAGGTTTGTAGGTTGATTGGCTTCAACAAAATTTTAAATTGTCCCTTGTGTGTCGAATACTCCTGGGTATTGGGGGGTGATTGCTGGTTAGCGCGGACGAGGTGGGTCAAAGGGCCTGTTTCTGTGCTGTGTTTCAAAGTCTAAAGCTGTCAATATGCCGGTGAGCCTAACATCATTGAGGGGAAAGTTGATGGGAGGGGTTCTGATAGACTGGATCTATCTGCATTTAGAAAGGCAAGAAGATAAAACACAAAATTCTGGAGTCTTCTTCTTCTTCTTGCGTTTGAGGCAGCAGAACTTGTGTAACGCCCTCCAGGCGCTGTAGCCAGTGCAATGTGCTGTTGTCGTGGGCCGTGAGGTCTACCCCTCCACCAGGGGGACGGAGGACAGTGCAGTCGAACATGACGTGCTGTGCTGTGCTGTTTGCTGGTCTGCTCCACACGCAGGCTGCTGATGGACACAACCCACAAGGATGCATGCGTTGGCAATGCTGGAGTAACTCAGCGGGACAGGGAGCATCTCTGGAGAGAAGTAATGGGTGATGTTTCGGGTAGAGACCCTTCTTCAGACTTGACCCGAAACGTCACCCATTCCGTCACTCCAGAGATGCTGCCTGTCCCGCTGAGTCACTCCAGCATGTGTTTATCTTCGGTTTAAACCAGCATCTGCAGTTCCTTCCTACACAAACGCAAGGACTGGTCAGTGTGGCTTTTGGTCTGGAGAATAGTTTGTGTCTAGACTATTCTCTAAACAGAATGTGTTGAGGTTTTTTTTGTCACTGTACTTTGGGACACGTCTCATTAAATTAAACTGAACTTTTTTGAAGAGACGACTAAGAAGATTGATACAGTCAAGGCAGCAAACGTTCGCAAGACGTATCACTAGGTTCCAATGTGAAACTGGTCTGAAAGGTTTGATCACAAGGATGAGCTAACCAAGCAATAATTTGCAGAGTACCTCTGTAGAAACAATGAACTGTAGCTGCTGGTTTATAAAAAAGACACAAAGTATTGGGGTAACTCAGCGGGTCAGGCAGCATCCCTGGAGAACGTGGATAGGCGACGCTCAAGTCAGGACCCTTCTTCAGACCGATTAGGGTCCCGACTCGAAACCCCACCCATCATTTTCCTCCAGCGATGCTGCCTGGCCCGCTGAGTTACCCCAATACTTTGTGTCTATCTTGCATATACAGTATGGCGCCATGTTGTTAGCAAGCTTGCTGGATCCCAATCTAATCTTCAATCGTAAGTAGGATATAAAACACATGATTCATCGGTTATATATCATTCAGGTGTACTGAAGCAGGCTTTGAAGTTTTATTTCCTTATATTGCGGAATAATTGGCAATCCATTTGGCAGCTTGGGAAGACTATTAAACGATAAACAGCAGGCACTATAAACCTAAAATTGAAACAGGAAATGCTAGAAATATTCAGCAGGCCTGACAGCATCTGTGGAGTGGGCAAAACAGAGACAAAGTTTTAGGTTGGTGACGTCTCATCAGGTCTGTGGGGAGTTAGGGGTGTCTAGACGGTATAGAGGCAATACCGAAAGAAAAACTGTAATAGACACACAGTGCTGGAGTAACTCTGGGTCAAGCAGCATCACTGGAGAATGTGGATAGACGACATTTTGGGTCAGAACCTCTCTTCAGACAAAAGACTCGTCTGAAGAAGGGACCGACCTAAAACGTCACCTGTCCATGTTCCCCAGAGATGCTGCCTGACCTGCTGAGTTACTCCAGCACTTTGTCTTTTTGTGTAAACCAGCATCTGCAGTTCCTTGTACGACATGAGGCGATATAATAAAACTTAATTCATCCCCGGAGGGAAATCGGTCTGCCAACAGTCCCATCACACAAGGTACACGAAAACTTGAAATTAAAAGTGAAAACAAAAGAAAAAGCCAAGCGACTGTTGGCTGGCTGCCGTGTGCACAGCGCCTTCGCCTGAACGAACGAACAAACAGACTTATCCGCTGGGCAGAGGATTCTAAACTAGAGTGCCCTCCGCTGGGTCCACCTTCGTTCTCCTACCGTCCCTCATGGCGGTCCTCCCGTCACTGGGTCCCCATTGTTCTTACCCTCTTCCCCCTCCCACGCTCCATTGCCACTGAGGTTCCCGCTCCTGCTGCTGCTGCCAAGGCTCCTCTTGCCGTCGAGGCCCCACCACCGCCAGGGCTCCAGCTGCTGTCGAGGCTCTCGCTGCCACCGAGGCACCCGCTGCTGCCGCCGAGACTCCCTTCGTAGCCGCCGGAGGCTCCTTCGGCCTAGACAAACCTCGTCGCCCGGCTTCTCCCTGGGCGGCCTGTGGGGCAAGTAGGGCCTACCGGGGCGCATTCCGGTCGGCGGCGCGACTACAGGAAAACTACGACTTCTTGTTTCTACGAGAAAAACATTAACCTGCGTTTTTGTTTGTCGGCATCTGAGGAAATCTGTTATTAAAAGTGTGACCATGCTGACCATGGGTGTGGAAAGGGAGCACAGAATGAGGATGACCCGAGGCCAAATGACCCAACTCTTCATTAATCAGTTGTGGGCATTTCTGGCAAGATCCTGGCTACCAGATCTAAAGTTGACAGAAACTTGCTTTGTTGGCCAGTCGTCTAAATAGGTACCCACCTGTGACTCACCGTACATTTAAAACCATGATGTTTGCCAGCATTTTGGGATGGATAGACACAGAGTGTTGGAGTAATTCAGGGGTCAGGTGGCTTCTCCAGAGATGCTGCCTGACCTACTGAGTTACTAGTGTAAGAAAATAACTGCAGATGCTGGTACAAATCGAAGGTATTTATTCACAAAATGCTGGAGTAACTCAGCAGGTCAGGCAGCATCTCAGGAGAGAAGGAATAGGCGACGTTTCGGGTCGAGACCCTTCTTCAGACTGATTTACTAGTGTCATTTCTGATAAACCAGCATCTGCATTTCCTGAGCTGAAACATCATCTATCCACGTTCTCCAAGACCGAAACATCACCCATCCATTTTCCCCAAGGGTGCCGATCTATTCACGTTCTCCAGAGATGCTACCCGTCCTGCTGAGTTATTCCAGCACTTTGCATCTTTTTTTGTCTGCGGTTCCTTGTGTTCCTACTTCCTGGTCCTACTTTTCTTCAAACTACTTCTGTTGAGATATTGATACCTGTAAGCAACGAATGGTTTTGAAATCACAAGGTATGGCCATGTGACTAGAGAACAGTCATTGTAAAAAAGGTGCAAAGTCCCCAGTAAAGCAGCCACTTCCGGACAGTGCTTATGCAGACAACTGGTTCCTCAAACCGTACATGCATATATTTGTTCTGGGACAAAGCAAACGTAACAAGATGAGGTATTCTGAGATGATTGCCAAATGTACAGGAAACATTGTACAGAAAACTTAATGGGCATGTCAAATCACACAAAGGACTGGGTTAACAGGAATTTCAATCAACTCCTTCCGAGAAGCAAAAAACCTCAAAGCCACAACAGAGACAGATCAAGGCAAGGGAGAACAATGTAAACAGTATCAGGTGAATGAGAAAAGCCTTCAAAATACTCAGTCCTCACTGTCTACTGACTAGTTATCCATGGACCAGTGTAATTTCGAGGTCAGTCCCAGGCCCCATCTCATTCATTTGCAAATATATTTTTACACAAAGATAGACAAAGTGCTTGAGTACATCAGCGGGTTAGGCAGCATCTGCAGAGGAAAAAGGTTGGGTGATGGTTTCGGGTCAGGACTCTTCTTCAGACACTCTGAAGGTCATCTATCGTTTCTCTCCGGAGATGTTACCCAGCCTGCTGATTTACAACAGCACTTGGTGTCTATCTTTGGTATAAGCCAGCATCTGCAATGTTTTGTTTCTATATCGAATCACATGTAGCAAAGGCCAGAGATTTTAATTAAAAACAGGTGAGAGACAAGAGTTGTGAATAGTGAAACCAGAGGAAGGAATGGGACTGGAGGGGGAAGGGAGAAATAGGTAAGAGTCCAGGTGAAGATTTATTTAAAATAGGAAGCAATCTGTTAATTTGAGGATAGACACAAAGAGCTGGAGTAACTCAACAGGACAAGCAGCATCTCTGGAGAGATTATCTTGAATATGGATTATGAAATTTGTTACTACAAACGGGGACGAGAGCTGGTTTTCCGATGAATTGTTGACAGCTTGAAATTTAAACAGCTACTCACTGATGTTGGGGGTTATGGAGAGAAGGCAGGAGAATGGGGTTGAGAGGGAAAGATAGATCAGCCATGATTGAATGGTGGAGTAGACCTGATGGGCCAAATGGCATAATTCTGCTCCTATCACTTATGAACTCATTCTAGCCAATGTCAGCCATAATCAAAGCAATCTCCGAACACGTGATCCCAAGCATTCTGGAATTTCTAAATAAGCAAAGATAACTTCAACATTTCTTGTTCTTTGACCCTGTGGGAAAACAGTACAGCTCCACCACCAACATAAACAAAGCTGTAACATGCTGGTGCCATTTCGAACTAACCGCTATTAGAGTGAATTCAATTAAAGAACTGAGTTGTTTTCATAATTATAAAGCACTTCCTTGAAAAGAACAAAGACATATTTTCATCTGAAAGGGAAACAAAACCTGGAGTCAAACCACCGATAAATCAATTAGGGAAATCAGAAGAAGCTGCTTTAGCAAACAATATAAACGTGGGACTTGTCACAGAACTTGGGGCAATTGCCGAAATTCAATTTAAGGTGAAAGTGGATATGCATGAAAAATTCTTGGGATTTTATGCAGCCTTTCTCAATCTCAGGCTCTGCTAGAGCACTTTACAATGAATGGATCACCTCTGAAGACTGGTCATTGCTTTCGAATTGGAAACACAGTGAGAAATTAGATAAAAGGAGTAAAAACAGTGTGAAAAGAGGAACTGCGGATGCTGGTTTAACATATACTGATAGCCAGATTAAGTTAAGTGGAAACACAATCAAACGGAGTACAATAGGACCAAATAGCCTATTGTGCCAAAAACCTAGATTTTCAAATTGGCGTGGGAAGGGCATGAAATTTAGAAGTGAAAGACAACTCTAAAATGGCTGCATTCAATCTCTACATTTAGATCTGAGATTGTATTGGGTGATAGTGGCAAGACATTGGAAAAACAGATTCCCTTGAAGATGACACACAAAATCATTTGAGACCTTTGCTTTTAACCAACGTTATGTAAAATCAATCTCATTTTTACAGTCTTCTCAGCGTCTCCTTGTACTTTAAAACAAGCAAGGCATTTCCATATGATTTTGTTAGCACCAGCTCACTTAACCCCGTACCATAAACAAAGTTTAAAGAATTGCCAGTACCAGCATAGAACAGAGAACATAACAGCACAGGAACAGGCCCATTTCTCTGCTGACCATGATGCCAATTTAAATTAACCCCACAAAGCGCTGGAGTAACTCAACGGGTCAGGCAGCATCTCTGAAGGAAAAGGATGGGTGATGTTTTGGGTCGGAACCCTTCCTTCAAACTGAAGGTAGAGGAGGAAGATTTGACATGTTGTCCATATCCCTCCATTCCCTGCTTGTTCATGTATCTATCTAAATGCAGCTTAAATATTGCTATTGTACCTGCTTCCACCACTTCCCCTGGCAACACATTGCATGCACCTATCACTCTTTGTTTATCAAACTTGCCTTGCACGTCTTTAAACTTTACCCCCCTCTTCTTAAATCTATGCCACCTAGTAATTTGACATTTCAATCCCGGGCAAAAAAGACTGACTATTTATCCTCTTTATACTTCTCATCAGTTTAGCAACAAATTTGTCCAACTAATACTCTCTAATCCAGGCAACATTCTGGTGAACCTCAAGCACCCTCTCCAAAGCCTCCACATCCTTCCTATAATGCAGCGATCAAAACTGACTCCAAATGTGGCCTGAACAAAGTATTATACAGATGTATCACAACTTAATAACATTCATGTAGTGACTATTGCATACCTTGGGTATGCAAGCAAAGAATTTCACTGTGACTTGTCACATGCCACATGGGACAATAAAGCATCCATTCATTCTCAATGCCCCAATGGATTTGTGTTTGCCACTTTCAGGGATCTATGGACTTGCAACCCAAGATCCTCTGTACAATATGCCCAAGGGCCCTACCATTTACTCTATACTTTCCTCTTACATTTGGCCTCCCAAATTGCAACACCTCACACTTGTTCAGATTTAACTCCTCCTTCCATTTCCCTGCTCATATTTCCAACTGATATATATCCTGATGAATCCTTTGACAATAATCCTCATCGTCCTCAATTCTGACAATTTTTGTGTCAGTTGCAAACTTACTAATCAGCGCATCGACATTTTTTGGCTAAATCATTTGTATATGAACATTTATTCACAAAATGCTGGAGTAACTCAGCAGGTCAGGCAGCATCTCGGGAGAGAAGGAATGGGTGATGTTTCGGTTCGAGACCCTTCTTCAGACTGATGTCGGGGGTGGGACAAAGGAAGGATATAGGTGGAGACAGGAAGATAGAGGGAGATCTGGGAAGGAGGAGGGGAAGGGAGGGACAGACGAGCTATCTGAAGTTGGAGAAGTCGACGTTCATACCGTATATGAACATATATGAATATGAACATCATATATATTGTATATGAACATCACTGGTCACAGACCAGCAGACAGAATAACACCAGTCCATCTTCTGTGGCTCAGCCAATTTTGAATCTAATTAACCGAGTCTCTGTGGATTCCATGTGACTTAATCTTTTAGAATAGCCTGGAAAGTTGTCAAATGCTTTACTAAATAAAGTCCAAGTAAATAACATTCTCTGCCCTGCCCTCAATCACCTAATCACCTCCACTAAAATCGAAGGTATCACAAAAGGCTAGAGTAACTCAGCGGGTCAGTTAGCACCTCATGAGAGAACGAATGGTGACGTTTCGGGTCGAGACCCTTCTTCAGATGATATGAACGCCCCATACAGTCATGCTGACAGCTATCCCTAAAGCTTTTGCAGGTGTGTTAAATCCTCCCAGAAGAATCTTCGAACCTTTACTACTATTGTTGCAAAGCGCAGGGGTGTACAATTTCTCTACCGTCTTCTTAAACAACAGTGGTTATTCTCCAGTCCTCTAGGACCTTGCCTGTAGATAAAGAGGATACAAAGATCTCTGTCAAGGCCCCATCAGTTGTGCAAATATCAGGTTTCTCAGTTGCGCTGCATCTATACATTTACCTCCTCCACTCTTTGCCACTAACTAGCCATAGAAGTCAGCAAAACAATGTTAAACATTTTATTTAAACCAAACTGATTTTGAGTAGGTCATACGCCAACTATCGGTTAACCAGTCCAAGTCAATTGGGCGCAACATTCCTTGCTCATTGAACAGAGATGCAATAAGACGTTTTTCTCAGCAGTTGCTTGGTATCAAGAATTACCATGGTTTCGTAAACAATTACATCAACTGCAGAGCTTCCACCGATGGCAGTAAAATGGCCAACAAGGTAGGTTGGAGGCTAGCTTGTGAAGTCGTTCTCTTCAGCGGCTGATTATGCAGGGCTTCAGCGTGCTCTAAGGCTCCTTCTCAACTCTGGGCAGTTATAGGCCAGAAGTTTCTAGAACTCGGGAGAGGATGTTGCAATTCTTCAAGTTAATTTTAGCACAGTTGGCACCACAGGTGGCACAGTAGCGCCAGAGACCCGGGTTCGATCCTGACTACGGGTGCCATCTGGACAGAGTTTATATGTTCTCCCCGTGACCGCAAAGGGTTTTCTCCGGGTGCTCCATTTCCTCCCACACTCCAAAGGCAAACAGGTTTGTCTGCTCATTGGCTTGGTACAAATATAAATTGTCCCTGGCGTGTGTAGGATAGTGTTAGTGTGCGGGGATCGTTGGTCGGCGCGGACTCGATGGGCCGAAGGTTCTGTGTCCACGCTGCATCTCTAAACTAAATTTTAAAAATTAGGGACATGTACAGGCCTTAAATACCAAATTACCCTACAACCCATATATTCCAAAAAAAGATATTTGTTTACATGAAAGAAACGATATGTAAAGCTGAGTGCACTTATTACCCGGAGCTGGTTTGGTTTCTGGACAAAATGTTAAAGGAATAGTCAGAACCAGAGGCTAGTGACAGAATCCATGGCCCCTTCAGTGTGATGAACAACCATAGCTACTGATTCAATTTCACGGCAATTGTTAGTCATTTCACACCTCCCCGGGTCCAAACAGCAATTGTTCACACCGCGTCAGTCTCCTGCAGCAACTTGCTCTTTCAGCTATTACGGCTGCAGCAAATCATTCGAGATTGAAAATCTATGCAATTACGTTGAACCTCTGGTATTTCCTTCCAATGGCCATGTAAAACATGTACTGGTTTATAGAAAAAAAAGCTAAAATCAGGTTGCACCATGAAAGTCACAGCAGTGATTTTCTTAAAAGACATCAGTTATGGAGTTTCAGAATTTATTTCAATGCATATACGATAGATTTCTTCCAGAACAAAACATTTTCGATGCAATATTTGATCAAATTAACAATGCAGGCGAAGTGTGCAGTAATCTCGAAGATAGCCGCAAAGTGCTGGAGGAACTCCGCGGGTCAAGCAGCACCTCTGGAGAAAAAGGATGGGTGACGTTTCGGGTTAGGACCCTTCTTCCCTGAAACGTCACCGATCCTTTTTCTCCAGAAGTGCTGCCTGACCCACCGAATTACTCCATCACTTTGAGTTTATCTTTGGCATTATCCAGCATCCACAGTTCTTTCTTTCCACATTGTGTTGTAATCTCTTAGACAATAGGTGCAGGAGGAGGCCATTTTGGCCCTTCGAGCCAGCGCCACCATTCAATGTGATCATGGCTGATCATTCTCAATCAGTACCCCGTTCTTGCCTTCTCCCCATACCCCCTGGCTCCGCTATCCTTAAGAGCTCTATCTAGCTCTCTCCTCTTCTTTGAAGCCACCTCTTGCACGAAAAGTTATTTCTTGCACTAAACATTATTTTCTTTATTGTGTTTCTGTATACGGTGGATGGTTCGGTTGTAATCATTGGTTGTCTTTCCGTTGATTGGTTAGCGTGCAACAAAACTTTTCATTGTACCGCGGTACACGTGAAATAAGCTAAACTAAACCATAAACAAAAGCTTTCCATTGTTTTCCTGGGTTCGCTTTTTAGAAGGATGACGAAATTCAGTAACTAAATTGGACTACAGAAACTGAACCATGCACCTTGGGAGAAAGATCTGATCGAGATATACATGATGTTGTCATGCTTAGAGGGGGGAGATTGAGATAAGCAGTACCTTGTCACGGATGGTTCAATGATCAAGGGTATGCAGATTGAATGTGCGGAGCGAAGGTTGAGACGAAAACAAGGAAAATAACATTTTATGCAGGGAATAGTTGCAGCCAAGCTAACTTCGTTTCGGTGGAGGAGTCATGCGGGACTTTTGAAAGGGAATTTGTCAGACAATGCAGGGAAGTAATTGACCATGTAGAAACAATGAACTGCAGATGCTGGTTCACAAAAAATGACACAAAGTACTGAAATATCTCAGCAGGTCAGGCAGTATCTTTGGAAAACATGAATAGGTGATGTTTCGGGTCGGGACCCTTCTTCAGACTGATTGTGATGAGGGAGGGGGAGGTAAGCTGGAAGAGAGGAGGGGGCAGGAGAAAGCCGAGCAAGTAATATGGGGATACAGGTGAGTAGGGGAAGGTTTGATAGGCAGATAGTTGGACATCTGCCTAGATGGCCAGAGATGAAAAGACCAAAAGGTGTGAGATAAGGATAGAAGAGTTACGAATGTGAAGCCAGAGGAAGGAATAGATAGAAGGGGTGGGCGAGGGGGAAGGAAACATAGGGTGGGGGAGAAGAGGGTGGTGAGGTTTGGTTGGTTACCTAAAATTGGAGAATTCATTGTTCATTTTGTTGTATTGTAAGCAACCCAAGCGGAATACAAAGTGCCATGCTAAGGTAAAAGAGTGTGGGAAAAGTGAGCGACAGAATTGTTCTACAAGAAACAGCATGGATTCAATGGGCAAATGAGTGTCATAATGAACATGATATTTTTCAGCCAAGATTGATTAGTTTAGAGATTCAGAGTGGAAATAGGCCCTTCGGCCCGCCGAGTCTATGCCGGCCAGCGACTCCTGCACACGAACACTGTCCTCCACACAATAGGGACAATTTACAATTTTACCAATTGGCCTTCAATCCAGCTATTCCAAATACCACCAGGGGCTGCCGAACAATAGCTGCCTCGTCAACAGTCTGTCTCGTCATTTTCCTTCTTTGTGTTTTTAGTTTCTGGTAAAATGTATGTTTCAGTTTATCTTTAGTTTTGTTTTATGTGGGGGTGGTGGGGGAAACTTTTTTTTAATCTCTTTCCTCGACGGAGATGCGACTTTTTCCATGCTGTATCTCCGTCCGCTCTGCAGCCTAACATCGTGGAGCTGGCGGCCTCTTGTTTGGACCTCGGAGCTCCAACCACGGGAGCGTCCGGACTTTAACACAGTGGAGCTCGTAGTCCCTGGTTAGGGACCAACTTCAAGAGCTCCAAGCCATAGGTGCTTCGACCACCCCGACACGAGAGCTTCGATCGCCGGCTGCGGGAGCTTCGACTGCGGATGGTTCGACTCCCCAGACCGCGGAAGAAAAGGAGGAAAGAAGATAAGACTTTATTGCCTTCCATCCCAGTGGGGAATGTGGAGGAGCCACTGCGGTGGATGTTTATGTCAAATTTTATGTAGTTGTGTGTCATGTTGCTTTTTTGATATGACTGTATGGCAAACCAAATTCCTTGTGTGTTGCAAAATAGGCTTGGCTAATAAATTACGATTATTATTATTATTATGAAAGCTGCCCATCTTTGGAATGTGGACAGAAACCGGAGCTCCCAGGGAAACCCTCGCATATCACGGGGAGAACTTACAAACTCCATATAGACAGCACCCGTAGTTAGGACCGAACCTGGGTCTCTGGCACTGCAAAGCAGTAACTCTACCGCTGCGCCACCGTGCCACCCTACAATTAATGTTGTCCATCTGAATGACATTGATTAATCTAAAAAGATATAAAATAGTTGTTAGGTTGGATGAAACCAAGGCACAAATGTCAAACAAGAACTCTATCAGCATATATGTTTGCTTCCTCCCCAAGGAAAATTAGATTAAAATATTGAAATGTTAAAAATGCTCAGATGCTAAATCTTAATAATTTGTGACGGTGCTTCAGGAAGTTTTTTAAATGGTTTTAAGATGTTTTGGGGGGTCTTGTGACAGTTGCCATATACATGCAAGCCCCTTCTTTAACAAGTACTTAATTTGGGAAAGTGGTACCACCAATTTGACTGTAAACAGCCCACATCTTTTACATCAGAGACCAATTGCTCTGAATGCAAACCACAGTTTCACCACAGATAGCGAGTTCGAGTTTCATCCAATTAAAGTTGATTCCCCAATGGAAATTACAGAATATCAGTTCAAATTGAAATTAATGCAAGATCAATTCAAGCTGTATTCCATCTGCCATTTCTACAGAATCACACAAGGAAACCACTATGCTTTACCAACCATGGAGTACATTATCAATCCCCATAATTTGCTGCAATATTTACCACATGTACACAAACACTGGCAACCAAGAAACCACAATAGTGTGAGATATGTTTAGCTAAGCACCACCTCCTACACTCGTGTCTATTTTCAGGTCCAGAATCTATTTTTTTGGTTTAGAGATGCAGAGCGGAAACAGGCCCTTCGGCCCACTGAGTCCGTGCCGACACTAACACTATCCTACACAATAGGAACAATTATATCAAAGCCAATTAACCTACAACCCTGTTTGTCTTTGGAGTGTGGGAGGAAAGCAAAGCACCCAGGGCAAAGGAATAATCTCCGTACAGACAGCACCCGTAGTCAGGATGAAACCCGGGTCTCTGGCGCTGTAAAGCAACAACTTTACTGCTGCACCACCATGCTGCCAGGACACCTTTTTCTTTGCACATGCTGCCTAGTCTGCTGAGTCACTCCAGCATTTTGGCACGGTGGCGCAGCGGTAGAGTTGCTGCCTTACAGCGCCAGAGACCCGAGTTCGATCCTGACTACGGGAGCTGTTTGTATGGAGTTTGTACGTTCTCCCTTTGACCTGCATGGGTTTTCTCCGGGAACACCAGTTTCCTTCCACATTCCAAAGACGTACAGGTTTGTAGGTGAATTGGCTTGGTAAAATTGTAAATTGTCCATAGTGTGTAGAATAGTGGGCGGCACGGTAGTGCAGCGGTAGAGTTGCTGCTTTACAGCGAATGCAGCGCCGGAGACTCAGGTTCGATCCTGACTACGGGTGCTGCACTGTAAGGAGTTTGTACGTTCTCCCCGTGACCTGCGTGGGTTTTCTCCGAGATCTTCGGTTTCCTCCCACACTCCAAAGACGTACAGGTATGTAGGTTAATTGGCTGGGTAAATGTAAAAATTGTCCCTAGTGGGTGTAGGATAGTGTTAATGTACGGGGATCACTGGGCGGCACGGACTTGGAGGGCCGAAAAGGCCTGTTTCTGGCTGTATATATATCATATCATATCATATCATATATCTACAGCCGGAAACAGGCCTTTTATATGATATTATATGATATATGATATAATAGTGTTAATGCGCGGGGATCGCTGGTCAGCAGACTCAGTGGGCCGAATGTTTCCATCCTGTATCTCGGAACTAAACTAAAACTGAACATTGTGTCTATCTACAGTACTATCTGTTTACACCTGATACCAAAAGACTCAGTCTGAAGAAGGGTCTCGACCCGAAACGTCTTCCATTCCTTCTCAGAATTCCTTCTGAGATGCTGCCTGACCTGCTGAGTTACTCCAGCATTTTGTGAATAAATACCAAAAGACTCAGAAGTAATCTTGGAAGCCCATCATTTTAACACCCTTGCCAGAGGAAATGGAATCCAGCAGAAGGCCACCACATGATACCGATAAACAGTCTGCAATGATACTACGTGGCACAAAGAATCTCGGAATCCACCCATAAGGTGTAGCTGTCAGCCAAACAACATTTTGGAAATACCCCTCTCAGTATCAATTACTGTTATTAATATTGAATGTATACATTTGTTTCTTAAGCCATTTCTTTGACACTGAACAGCCAATTTAACAGGGGACAAATATGAATACACTTTTTCCGACAGAAATATCAGCAGGCTGTAATTGAATGACACAGAATAGCTTTGGTTTCCAGGATTATCACTCAACCAATTTCATCTCACACCAAACTAAGAGCTGGTTCAACCAGTTCCTCTTTGCATTACAATAACTGGCATACAAGCAAAACTACTCAATTATCCAACTGTGACCAGCAAACAAGTCATCAGAAAAAAAAATCCCAGTTGAGAAAAAACACAAAGGGCTGGAGTAACTCAGCTGGTCAAGCAGCATCTCTATCTCTGGAGGACATGGATAGCTGTCGTTTTGGGTCGGGACATTCGTCAGACTGGAAAAGGACCCTAATCCAAAATGTCACCTATTTTGTTTTGGTAAACTCGTATCTGCAGTTTCTACAGGCCTGGATAGAGTGGATGTGGAGAGGATGTTCCACTCGTGGGAGAGTCTAGGACCAGAGGTCATAGCATCAGAATTAAAGGACGTTCATTTAGAAAGGAGATGGGAGGAATTTCTTTAGCTAGAGGGTGATGAATCTGTGGAATTAATTGCCACTGAAAGTTGTGGAGGCCAAGTCAATGGATATTTTTAAGGCACAGATTCTCACTTAGAACGGGTGTCAGGGGTATGGGGAGAAGGCAGGAGAATGGGGTTAAGAGGAAAAGATAGATCAGTCATGATTGAATGGCAGAGTACACGAATGACAGAGTAATTCTGTTCCTATCACTAATGAATTTATGAAGTCTCCATCCATCCATTTGACCCTTATTTTCCACTGTTCCATATCCACATCACTGCATGCAGATGCAGTACAACACTAGGTTAAGGATACTCCAGCCATGCCAATGGCTTGAAACGCAAGTAGAACAGAGGACTCCTCTGCATCGGCGAAACGAAGCATAGACTCGGCGACCGTTTCGTTGCACACTTCCACTCGGTCGGTCCGCCTCGGCCTGCTGTATCTCCCGGTTGCCAACCATTTCAACTTCCCTTCCTATTCTCATACAGGCATTTCTGTCCTGGGCCTCCTCCATTGCTAGAGTGAGGCCACACGCAAATTGGAGGAACAGCACCACATATGTTGCTTGGGTAGCTTTCAACCCATCAGTATGAACATTGAATTCTCTAATTTTAAGTAACTTGGCCTCATACTCCCCTCCACTTCCCCCCCCCCCCCCCCCCCTCCCTCCCTCATCGTTTTACCAGTTCCACAGTTCTCCACATTGTTTCTCTTGATTGAAACCTATGATGTCCATTTCTTGGCACTCCTCAAAAGAGACGTCACAAATTATCTGATGGAACACTGTTGGACTTTCTGTCCAGTTAAGATTTTACAAATGCAAGGAATACAATGTTTTGATACATATTCTTTCATTTTAAAAAAACATTTTGACTTAATCGTGCCTTTTTACAAGGCCAGCATCTTTGTTACACTATTTTCTCATCCGTGTCTTGTGGATCTCTGTTTTTCACACGTAATCGAGCGGAAGGCCAAAAAAACAGGACAGAAAAGGTATGGTCCATTCTTCAGGTTAAGAAGTGCCAGAAATGTTTTTGGAAAGTTCATAAGTTATAGGAGCAGAATTAAGCCATTCGGCCCATCAAGTCTACTCTGCCATTCAATCATGGCTGAACTATCTTTTCCTCTCAACCCCATTGTCCTGCATTCTCCCCATAACCCGACAACCGTACTAATCGAGACTCTGCCAATCTCCGCCTTAAAAGTATCCAGTCGCGGCCTGCACAGCCTTCTGTGGCTATGAATTCCACAGATTTCTCCTGACTAAATAAGTTCCTCCTCATCCCCCTTCTAAGGGAACGTCCTTTTACTCTGAGGCTTTGGCCTCTGGTCCGTAACTCTCCCACTAGCAGAAAGACCATCTCCACATCTACCCAGGACTGGATGGAGAGGATCGGCAAAGTTCAACCTCTGGATACAATCAAAGATTGTGACAACATTGTATTGTTTTCAGGACGTGTCTTTTACAACATGTCCAGTGCTGATTTTTGAATTGTTCTTCCTTTATTCATGCCCTTCAGTTATTCCACGTCATCATTCATAAACTTAAGATAGGGTTTTCCCCTTCCCCCTCAACCCTTGCCTTCAATAATCTGAATTGATGCAATCAAAACTGAACTTTAGTGACATCCAAAGCGATAGTCTCCACAGAGATGGTGTAATACGCATTACAGCAGACACCTTTGGGCGTGGCAAGAGGAAGGAGGAATGTAAAAACGTGCTGACATAAAATTTGCAGAATCAGACTCATCACACTCAACCTCTCCATAAATCTGCAGTGATGTCACTGGGATACCCGAAGAGCTGAACGGTGGATCATAAAATTTGCATAACGTACATTGGAACTTTGACCAACATTTGACTACACCAGTCTTTGCAGATTTAGAATATTGCTTTTGAGCTGCAGAAACATTATTACAGGTAATCTATCTCACAACAGATTATGTGTATTAATATAAAGTAGACACAAAGTGCTGGAGTAACTCAGCGGGTCAGGCAACATCTCTGGAGAAAAAGGATGGGTGACGTTTCAGGTTGAAACCCGGCTCACCTGCGGTCCATTTGTCTTTGTGTTTTTGTTGGTTTTTTTTGTCTTAATTGTAGTTGTGATGTGGTGTTTTTGTGTTTGTGTACTATGTGTGTATGTGGGGGGGAGGGGGGGAACTGTAAAATTGTAAATATGTGTCCCTTCCGAACGGAGACCCGACCTTTGTGTTCTGGGTGTTGTCTCCGTTCCTGCTGCGGCCTACCATCGGCCCAACTCCTGGAGCTGTCGGCCTCCAGGGCTCTGGTTCGCAGAGCCCGCGGATCGGACTTACCATCACCGGAGCCGGCCGTCTTCGGAGGCTGCGGGAGCGGCTGCGACTCGCCTTAGGCTCGGGCCGCGTGGATGCCGACATCGGGAGCTCCGGCAGCGGCAGCGGGTTCGCCCGCCCCGGATCGCGGGGCTTGGGTCGAGGACATTTCACCGTCCAGCGCGGCCTAAGATATGCCGCGGGATATTTCTCTGTTGGGCGGGGGCTTCAATGTCGGGAGCCACGACCGCCCCGACGTGCAGCAACAGCAACAGCGGCAGCGTGTTCGCCCGCCCCGGATCGGACTTATCATCGGCGGAGCCGGCCGTCTTCGGAGGCTGCGGGAGCGGCTGCGACTCGCCTTGGGCTTGGCCCGCTGTGGACCGTCCGGTGCGGCCTACAACCACAACAACCTGACTGCGGGCGAGGACAGCAGGAGAAGGGAAAGACATTGTGGCCTTCCATCACAGTGAGGAGAGGACTGGAGGAGACTCACTGTGATGGATGTTTCTTTGATGGATGTTTCTTTTTTTGTGTGTTTTTGGGGTTGGGTAATTTGAATGCCTATTTAATGCTTTTATTGTTGGACTGTGTTTTTGGGGTTGTGTAATTTGAATGCCTATTTAATGCTTTTATTGTTGGACTGTGTTTTGGGGTTTTTTTGGGGTTGTGTAATTTTAATGCTTATTTAATGCTTTTATTGTTGGACTGTGGGTGACTGAATTTCGTCCAATATTGGATGACAAATAAAGCTATCTTGAATCTTGAATCTTGAGGGGGGAGGGGAAATAAACTCCAGGTGAGAAAAGGCCAGAGCAAATCAGGTTCGGCAACAGATGACCTCGGGAAGGGTGGAGCCCATAATGGCTCATTGTTGGCTGGGGAAGGTGTGAAAACAAGAGGCAAACAGTGGAACTCCTACCAGTTACCTATTCACCTAGAGTTCACCAGAGATGCTGCCTGACCCTCTGAGTTACTCCAGCATTTTGTGTCTGCCTTCAAAGGGAAGAATTCTCCAAGAGGTTCCTGATCTCACATCCCACCTTTGAGCTTTAGTTTTGCCTCCTCACTCTGGGTTAACCCCACCAAAGTTTCTAATCATCTGTAAATGACTCAAGAATATAACTGAAACTACTGAATTATTGCCATCCAAACTCAAGTCAAGGCACTTTTTGTTTTTGTTGCCATCTTGACTGTTGTCAGTAAGTATAACAATAACAAACATTAAGAGATGGAAAAAAACAAGTATTGATCAAGCGTGCAGGAAAGAACTGCAGAAGCTGGTTTAAATTGAAGACAGACACAAAATGCTGGAGTAACTCAGAGGAACGGGCAGCATCGCTGGAGAGAAGGAATGGGAGATGTTTCGGGTCGACCTGAAGTGTCATCCATTCATTCCTTCTCTCCAGAGATGCTGCCTGTCTTGCTGAGTTACTCCAGCATTTTGTGTCTGTCGTCAAGTATTGATCAAGAACAGGCAAGACTGGAAAAGACACCTAGAATGGAAGTCTCCATTATTAAACATATCATCTTGACTGAGAAATAGTGAACACTATGCAACCTAGATCTGACATCCCCTTTGAAGTCTCGTTTTCACACCTTACCCTTCCTTATCTCTGTGTCTCCCTCCCCCTTGACTCATTCTGAAGAAGGGTGTCGACCCGAAACGTCACCCATTCCTTCTATCCAGAAATGCTGGCAGTTACTCCAGCATTGTGTGCCTATTTTCAACCTAAAGCTGTGCTTTAAGCGTATGAACCTCATTCGAGTCAAACTATGCATTTAGTCAAGTTCCAACCCGTTCTCATTCAGCCAAATTCTATTTAAAAATTATGATTGAATCTTCAAGAAGATTCAAGGGAATGCAAAACAATTAAGTGCAAACGATCTAATTTAAATGTGGCTCCAAAGGAAAGTTTTACCCAATTTCAAGCACGCTGATGCACTAAATAACCCAGGTCTGCAAGCTCAGACATGCAAACATTTTCATCCAGTTATATACTGGGGATAATGTCTGCTACTATGCCAATTAAACAAAAACAAACTAAAAGCATGTTTACATTCAAAACAAGATGGCAGTTGAGTATGTAGTCTTCACAATTTGTAATCCTAACAAGTCCTTTATGTTATGCCACGCTTGGCAAGGTACCATACTGTAAATAATCCCATTGTTAGAAAACAATTCTACACTTAATTCACAAATAGAGGTCATGCGCAAGATAGGCTTTAAAGAGCACATTAATTTAATTAGAGCACTGGGAACTTGAAAGGAGGATCAGTTAACCAGCTGTCGGCCCCAACAGATTTACGATTATACACCTGAATTAAGGACATTGTCCAGAATCTTCCTGCAAATTGGAGCACGGCCCCAACAACTTAGCTCAGGACAGGTTCATAGATGATGGGCTGGCTTCATCTCTCTTTCCACTTAGGGCGGCACAGTGGCGTAACGGTAGAGTTACTGCCATAGCGCCGGAGGCTCAGGTTCGATCCTGACTTTGGGTGCTGTCAGAATGTTCGCCTTGTTTTCCGCAGGTGCTGCGGTTTCCTCCCATGGTCCAAAAGCATTGAGGTTTGAGCGTTAATCGGCTTCCGTAAAGTTTCCCTTGTGTGTAGGATAGTGTTAGTGTACGGGGATCCCTGGTCGACGCGGACTCAGTGGGCTGAAGGGCCTGTTTCCGCCCTGTATCGCTAAATCACTAAGGAACATCAGGAGGAAACAGCAGTTTCCAGTCTCAGTGTCATTTACAGTGCAGGGAAATCTGCAAATACATGGGGAAGAATGGGGACTGTCTCAGCTATGGTCTATAGATGACTGCAGAAGTGCAGATGCTGGTTTACAAAAATAGACAAAGTTCCGGAGCAACTCCGCTGGTCAGGCTACATCAGGCCCATCAAGTCTAATCCGCCATTCAATCATGGCTGATCTATCTCTCCCTCCTAACCCCATTGTCCTGCCTTCTCCCCATAACCCCAGACATTTCTTCAATGATGCCATCTCGTCAGAAATTCACAAAGTTAGGGAAAGAGTCAAGCAAACTCCATAATCAGCTACAGTAGATTTTCTACTGCAAATACTCACATCCAGATTTTTGAATTAAAACAAAAAAAGTAAACGAATTGACAGAATTATTGGCTGAATGTGCCAATCAAATTACAGATCCAAGCAGGATGTGAGATACACCCACGGTCTGTTCTTCATCAGTATCGTGTCATAGAGAAATGCAGGATGTGCGTGTGGCAGTATCCTCAGAGGGATTGTGACTAAATAACTCGGGGACATTTTTAAGGAGTAACAATTATCAATTTCCTATTTCAAGAGGTCAAACCAATAGGAACAAATTTGTAGATTGACACTTTTTGCAAAGCTCTGAACAGGTGATATAGTTCCTTGCAAGCCTAGTTATTGCTGTAAAATGGAGACCCGAGGAACTGCAGACACTGGTTTACAAAACAAAATGCTGGAGTAACTCAGCAGGTCAGGCAGCATCTGTGGAAGACATGGATAGGCGATGCTTCAGGTCGGGACCATTACTCAGACTGGCCCACTGAGTTGAGTTTAGTTTATCATCACGTGTATCGAGGTACAGTGAAAAGCTTTGTGCTGCGCGCTAACCAGCCAGCAGAAAGACTATACATGATTGCAATCGCCAGATACATGATAAAGGGAACAACGTATAGTGCAAGATTACTCTGGCAATTTGCGGTGTTGGTTACAATATGTGGGAAATATACCAACTAACTTACAAACACAAAGTGCCAAAAAACAAGAAAGTAAGTGTCAGGCTTATGCTGACCAGAAATGTAACTTATGAATCAGTCCGAAGGGTCCCGACTTGAAACGTCATCTATCCATATTTTCCTGCCTGACCCACTGAATTTCGCCAGCACTCCGTGTCCTTTTTTGTAAACCAGCATGAACAGTTCCTTGTTTCTACTATAAACTAAGTCACTAAATTATCTTCTGACATGGGTGCAAGTCAAATAGCTTTTATTGTCAAATGTACAAGTACACTGAGGTGCAGGTACATTGGAAATCTTGCTTACGTCAACATCACAGACACGGACAACCAACGTACAAAAACAAATAATACATAAATTACATATAAATTCTAAAAATCAGCGAAAAGAAAATGACTGGGAAAAACAAGACACCAGCCCAAAACACAATTAGAAAACCAGTCCATTGCAGTACAAGACGTGGGCTTGGTGATGTAGGTAGGATTAGGATTGACACAATCCTAGTGCAAAGGTAGGATTAGGATTGGCACATGTAGGAAATTAGTGGGCGGCATGTTGGCACAGTGGTAGAGTTGCTGCCTCACAGTGCCAGAGACCCTGGTTCAATCCTGAATACGGGTGTTGTCTATACGCAGTTTGTATGTTCCCCTATGATCGCGTAAGTTTTCTCCGGTTGCTCCGACACTCCAAACAGTTTGGTTTGTAGGTTAATTGGCTTTGGTGAAAACTGTAATTGTCGCTAATGTGTAGGATAGTGCTAGTGTACAGGGATTGCTGTCGGCCCGGGCTCGATGGGCAACATAGACTGTTTGAGCAGTATCTCAAACTAAAACTAAACTAACTGTTCCTGAACCTGGTGGCGTGGGCTTCTGTACCTCCTGCCCGATGATAACAAGAAGATAGTGGGGATCCTCAACAATAGATGCCGCCTTCTTCAGGCAGAAGCTCATGTCTTCAACAGTGCTTTCAACAGTGGGGCGGGCTATACCCGTGACAGACTGGGCTGAGTCCACCACTCCCTGCAACCATTTGCATTCCTCTATGTTAGAATTGCCAGACCAGGCCATGATGCAACCAGTCAAGATATATTCTACAGTGCATCCAAGGTAGATTGTTACTGAGTATCCAGGGACATTAGTTTAGTTTAGAAATACAGCTTTGGCCCTCCGAGTCCACACCGACCAGCGATCCCCGCAAACTAACACTATCCTACACACTATGGACAACTTTACATTTCTTACCGAAGCCAATTAACCGACAAACCTGTATGTCTTTGGAATGTGGGAGGAAACCGGAGCACCTAGGAGAAAATCCACACAGGTCACAGGGAGAATGTACAAACTCCGTACAGACAGCACCTGTAGTCAGGATTGAACCAGGGTCTTTGGCGCTATAGGGCAGCAACTCTATCGCTGTGCCACAGAGCTGCCCTGCTGAATCTCTTTAAATGACTAAGAAATTAGTGTGCCTCCTTTGTGATTATATGGAGGTCTGAGATATCAACGCCCAGGAATTTCAACCTGGGAATGACAAATACAGCAATAAGTAAACAGTGAGTGTAGAACCACGGAATGATTCAAAGATTATGGTGCAATCTGAAACAAAAAATATCCAAAGTCCATAATAAAAATAACCAAAAGTGTAGGAAAGAACTGCAGATGGGAGACACAAAATGCTGGAGTAACTCAGGACAGGCAGCATCTCTGGAGAGAAGGAATGGGTGACGTTTCGGGTCGAGAGCCTTCTTCAGTCTGAAGGTCTCGACCCGAAACGTCACCAATTCCTATTCTCCAGTGAGTTGCTCCTGCTCTCTGAGTTACCCAAACTGCGTAGGTTTCTCTGATAATGCAGTAATCACACCATTGAATGCTCTCTTTCAGTGATAAATTGTTAATTGTGTCAACCATTACTTGTCTTAAATTATCCCCTTTCAAATCTCCATCAAATACAATTCCAAGCATCACATTCAATAACAACCAGTAAATATAGTGCAGTGTGCGGGAGTATTGTACTGTCAAAAGGTACCAACTTACTTCTAAGATTTTTAAACCGAGGACCTGCCTACCCCCCTCATGTACAATGTCTGCGAAGAACAAGGTCATTGATCCATAGAGTCCTTGTCAAAATCTACATATCATTATCACACTGCTGTTTATGGAGTTTGCTACATGGAGTGTGGCTACTGTATTTCTGTAAACAGCAGTCATTACACTCCGATTGCACCGAAGTATCTAATGCCTTGAAAAGGACATTTAATATGGTTTTCTTTTGTAAGTCACTTTTGAATTTTATTTCAGCGACCATTTAGGTACTTTCAAGTTGTGAATTATTTTGTGAATCAGCCGACCACAACCAGAGAGCAGTGCTGAACTACTATCTACCTCTTTGGTGACCCTCGGACTATCCTTGATCGGACTTTGCTGGCTTCACCTTGCAAAAAACGTTATTCCCTTATCATATCTCGATACACAGTTAATGGCGCAATTGTAATCATGTATTGTCTTTCCACTCACTGGTCAGCACGCAACAAAGGCTTTTCACTGTCCCTCAGTACACGTGACAATAAACTAAACTGGACTGAATACTGAAGTTGCAGTTGGGCGAGATGGTGGCTAGGCCACACGGAGTATTAGAGTCTGAAGAGCCTGTTTCCGTATGACTCTAAACTAGAGGTTCAATCCCATGAAATAAATACCAGGAGGCTGTGGCAGTACCTGAATACCAACATGGGCCACAAACCATATTCAGGCCTGTTTCTATGTTCTATAACTATATCTCTATAGCTCTAAATAGATGAAAAAAAGAACAGATTAGATTAAATACTGGAGTTTAGTATAGTTTATTTAGAGAAAAAGCGCTGAAACAGGCCCTTCAGCCCACACCGACCAGCAATCCCTGCATATTAACACTATCCTACACACACTAGGGACAATTTTACATTTATTCTAATGCAATTAAGCTATAAACCTGTACGTCTTTGGAGCATGGGAGCAAACTGCAGATCTCTGAGAAAACCCACGCAGGTCACGGGGAGAACGTACAAACCCCGTACAGACAGCACCTGTAGTCAGGATCGAACCGGGGGTCTCTGGCGCTGTAAGCCAGCAACTCTACCGCTGAGCCACTGTGCTGCATCGCCGCTGGAGATGCAGGGATTGACTAAACTCTCACAACACCCTATTCCATGCGATCTAATTTTAATGGAATCATTTGTGGCATCTTTTCAAAGGTCTTATGCAAGTCCAAGTATCTCACATCTACCAGTTTTTCAGACTGAAGGGTCCGGACCCAAAACGTCACCCATCCATGTGCTCCATAGATGCTGCCTGACCCACTGAGTTACTCCAGCATTTTGTGTTCTACCTGTCGAGGGTGATGGAGGAGGCCCTGCAGCAGCCTGGGGCTCGACTGGACCGGGCGATAGATACATGATTCCCTTATCATGCATCTATACACTGTAAATGGCTCAACTGTATAATCATGTATTGTCGTTCTGCTGACTGGATAGCACGCAACAAAGGATTTTCACTGTACCTCGGTCATTAGACGTGGCAGTAAGTAAGCTAAACTAAGTGACTGCTGGGGGTGAAAATCAATGGGGGCCAATGGGAAGGGGCAAGGAGGGGGGCCAATGGGAAGGGGCAAGGAGGTGGGCCTATTGGAAGAGGGGGGGCCGAGAGGAGAGGCCCAATGGGAAGTGGGGAGCGGGCATGAGGGGGCCAATGGGACGGGGTCTTAAGTTCATAAGTGATAAAAAGGAGCCTCCCTCGCCATTCAATCAAGGCTAATCTATCTCTCCATCTCAACCCCATTCTCCTGCCCTCTCCCCATAACCCCTGACACCCGCACTAATCAAGAATCTGTCAACCTTCACCTTAGAAAATACTCAATGACTTGGTCTTGGCTCCCATGAGAGACTGCAGACGGGTCTCGTCCACCCATTCCTTCTCTCCAGAGATAGACAATAGACAATAGACAATAGGTGCAGGAGTAGGCCATTCAGCCCTTCGAGCCAGCACCGCCACTCTCAATCAGTACCCCGTTCCTGCCTTCTCCCCATACCCCCTAACTCCGCTATCCCGCTGAATTACTCCAGCATTTTGTGTTTACCTTCATCTTGGTCTCTACAGCAAATTCCACAGATTCACCTTCCTCGAAAGAAATTCTTCCTCATCTCAGTTCTGAGGTACTTCCGTTTATTTTGAAACTATGGCCTCTGGTACTAAACTCTCCCACTCGTGGAAACACCCTCTCCACATCCATTCTTTTCAGGCCTTTCACTGTTTGATGACGGGGTGAGTGTTGAGTGGGATGAGATGATTGGGGGGGTGGGAGCCGTGGGAATGAGGGGGGGGGGGTAACAGGAAGCACAAATGAATGAATACTTTACTCAGTGATTCTTTGCTTGCTCACCCAAGGGTGGGATGAGGGACAGAAATTGTGGGGGGGGGGGGTTGAGGGGATGATGTTCATCAGTTCTTGGAGCAGAATTATGCCATTCGGCCCATCGAGTCTACTCCGCCATTCAATCATGGATGGCTGACTCTCTCTCCCTCCTAACCTCATTCTCCTGCCTTCTCCCCACAACCCCCTGACTAACCCCCTACTAAACCATGAATCTTTGCCTTTGAAACTTGTCTCCGCAGCCTTGTGTGGCCATGAATTCCACGGATTGATTCACCCCCCCCTCTGTAAAGAAATTCAATCCTCATCTCCTTTTTAAAAGGTGCGTCCTTTAATTCTGAGGCTGTGCCCTTCCTCTGGTGCTAGAGTGGAAGAGTCCTCATGCCTTCACCCTATGGAGCCCCCACCCTCTCACCTCACCCCACCCCACCCACCCACATCCCCACCCCACCCACCCACCTACCCACACCACACTCACCCACACACACCCCCACCCCACTCACCCACCCACACCCCACTCACCCACCCACACCCCCACACCACTCCACTCATTCACTCACCCACCCACACCCCACTCACCCACCCACCCCCACCCCACTCACCCACCCATACCCCCACCCCACTCACTCACCCACCCACACCCCACTCACTCACCCACCCACACCGCCACCCCACTCACACACCCACCCACCCCTCACACACCCACCCCACTCACACACCCACCCCACTCACACACCCACCCCACTCACACACCCACCCCACTCACACCCCCACCCCACTCACACACCCACACCCCACCCCACTCACACCCCACTCACACACACCCCCACCCCACTCACCCACCCATACCCCCACCCCACTCACCCACCCATACCCCACTCACCCACCCACACCCCCCCCCACTCACACACCCACCCACCCATACCCTCACCCCCACCCCACTCACTCACCCACCCATACCCCACTCACCCACCCATACCCCACTCACCCACCCATACCCCCACCCACACTCCAGTCACACACCCACCCATACCCTCACCCTCACCCCCACCCCACTCACTCACTCACCCACCCATACCCCACTCACCCACCCATACCCCACTCACTCACTCACTCACCCACCCATACCCCCACCCACACCCCCACCCCATTCACACACCCACCCATACACCCACCCACCCATACCCCACTCACTCACCCACCCACCCACCCATACCCCCTGCACTGGGCCGGCCGGCCAGCCAGTCAGGGCGGGGAGAGCGGTGGCTTTACCTCGTCGGCGGGGATGGCGAACACCTCCGCGATCTTGGCGTAGAGCTCTCGGACGTTGGCGAAGCCCTCGATGCGGCCGGTGGGGCTGCCGTGCGCCAGCTGCGTGTGGAAGACCAGCTTGGGGCGGGCGGGCGGCGGCGGGAGCCCCCCGGCCACGTCGCCGGGTGAAGCCCGGCCGCCTCTGCCGCCTCCACCAATCCTCCAGCCCGGCCCCCCTTCGTTCTCCACCAAGGTGCTGCTGTCCCGCGACCTGTGCTTCCACTTGGCCTTCAGGCCGAGCGGCATCTTTCGCTTCACTTCACTTCACTCACTCACCGCCTGCCTGCCTGCCTTCTTTCCTTCCCGCCCCTCAATGATGGCGATGGCGGCAGAGCCGGAGCCTCCCTCGGCCGTTACCGACGCCTCAGGGAACGACGCGCAGGCGCACATTGCCCCCTCTCCTCCTCCCTCCCCACCCGCGCTCACTCGGTGACCGCAAGGGGCGGGGCTCGCGGCCGCACGCGCATCTCCCTCCTCCCCCACCGCTGGATGACCTTACTGGGGCTTACTGGCGCGCATGCGTAAACGCATCTCCCCTCCCCCCTCCAAGTTCCCCCTCCCCCCCCCTCCAAGTTCCCCCTCCCCCCCTCCAAGTTCCCCCTCCCCCCCCTTCCCCCCCCTCCCCCCTCCGTTCCCCCTCCCCCCTCCAAGTTCCCCCTCCCCCCCCTCCAAGTTCCCCCTCCCCCCCCTCCAAGTTCCCCCCTCCCCCCCCCCTCCAAGTTCCCCCTCCCCCCCTCCAAGTTCCCCCTCCCTCTCCAAGTTCCCCCTCCCTCCCCCCCCTCTCCCTCCCCCCTCCCTCCCCCCCTCTCCCTCCCCCCCTCTCCCTCCCCCTCCAAGTTCCCCCTCCCTCCCCTCCAAGTTCCCCCTCCCCTCCTCCAAGTTCCCCCTCCCTCCCCCCTCCCCCTCTCCCCCATCCCTCCTCCCCCCCTAAATCAGTACCCCGTTCCTGCTTTATCCCCATATCCCTTGATTGCGTGAGCCCTAAGAGCTAAATCTAACTAGATCTTGAAAACATCCCGTGAATTGGCCTCCAGTGTTTTCTGTGGCAGAGAATTCCACAGAATCACAACTCTCTGGGTGAAAACGTTTTTCCTTATCTCAGTCCTAAATTACCTACCCCTTATTCTTAAACTGTGACCCCTGGTTCTGGACTCAAATGGGGAACATTTTTCCTGCGTCTAACCTGTCTAATCCTCTAAGAATATTATATGTTTCTATAAGATCCACTCTCATACCTCTAAATTGCAGCGAATACAAATGTAGTAGACAGACACAAAATGCTGGAGGAACTCAGCGGGACAGGCAACATCTGTGGAGAGAAGGAATGGGTGACGTTTCTAGGCCGAGACCCTAAACATCACCCATTCCTTCTCTCCAGAGATGCTGCCTGTTCTGCTGAGTTACTCCAGCATTTTGTGTAGGAAAATAACTGCAGATGCTGGTACAAATCGAAGGTATTACAAAATGCTGGAGTAACTCAGCAGTTCAGGCAGCATCTCGAAGGGCCGAATGGCCTCCTCCTGCACCTATTTTCTATGTATCTCGGGAGAGAATCCTTGCTATCCTTGCGAGCAAAGCACCAAGGCAAATTCCTTGTATGTATGCATACTCAGCTAATAAAATGTATTCTATTCAATTCATAGATCAGGGTTACTTGAATGGAGAATGGATTGTGACAAGTCTCCCCAGTCACTGGGTGGAGCCTCAATGGGACACGCAGGTGCTGTTTCACCGACTGTTGGATGCCCTCAAGGGGCGGGGCTTAAGTTGGACGATCTCAAGGGGCGGGGCACTGTCACGCAGGCGCAGTCATCGCTCAGAACACTCGGGGAACATGCACCTTGAGGCAGCGCAGGCGCAGTTCATCAACCGTGTGTCAGTCTGCACTGACGTCATGGCTTGGGCGCTCTCACCTGAGGCGCGGCAACAGGTAACAGGGGTTGAGTGAAACTGGCGTGGAGTCAGTTACGTACACAAGGGCGTCTCTGTTCCCTCTGCTGTTTACACATTGACAGAACACAGGAACTTATTTTTAGCAATCGCTGAATTAGTCAGGACAGTTTCGACCTACCAATAAGTTCATAAGTGATAGGAGCAGAATTAGGCCATTCGGCCCGTCAAGTCTACTCCGTCAATCAATCGTGGCTGATCTATCTCTCCCTCCTAACCCCATTCTCCTGCCTTCTCCCCATAACCTCTGACACCCGTACTACTCAGGAATCTATCTATGCCTTACAAATATCCATTGACTTGGCCTCCACAGTGAATTCCACAGATTCACCACCCCCTGACTAAAGAAATTCCCCTTAATTTCCTTCCTGTAGGAACGTCCTTTAATTCTGAGGCTGTGACCTCTGGTCCTAGACTCGCCCACTAGTGGAAACATCCTCTCCACATCCACCCTGTCCAAGCCTTTCAATGAATGCTTCAGCGCAAGGAATTGCAGATGTTAACAATGAAAGCTGTTGAGCATTTAATTTTTTTAAACATGTTTAACTACTGAAGTATGTGGGGAAATACAGGAAAATGTTTATACAGATTTCCTTTCGTTTTCTTTTCTAAACTTCAAGGATACACAATTGTGCTACTTTCTTATCAGTCACAGATTTTCATTTTTTCAGGATGTGGGCATTGTTGGCAAGCCTAGCTATTCTTGTCCCCCTGAACTGTCCTTGAGAACACTGTCATCTTTTTGAACAGCTGTAACCTTTGAGGGAAGATGCTTCCACAATGCTGATTAGTAGAATGTTAGTCACAAAAACCTGGAGTAACTCAGCAGGTCAGGCAGCATCTTAGGAGAAAAGGAATAGGTGGCATTTCGGGCCCTTCCCCACACTGTTGCAGTATTTAGATCCAGCAACAAATAAATACCTTATTATGGCAGACTTTAGAATATAAAGACTATTAGTTTATTGTTGTCTTGTGTACCAAGGTACACTGAAAAGCTGAAGATAGACACCAAATGCTGGAGTAACTCAGCGGGACAGGCAGCATCTCTGGGGAGAAATGGGTGATGTTTCGGGTCGAGACCCTCCTTCAGTCCAAGTTACTCCAGCATTTTGTGTCTACGGTTTAAACCAGCATCTGCAGTTCCTTCCTACAGTGAAAAGCTTTTGTTCGCTTGCTATCCAGGCAAAGACTATACAGGAATACAATCAAGCCGTTCACAGATGACCTAAAATGTAAGTGGTAGACACAAGGAACTGCAGATGTTGGTTTACAAAAAATGACACAAAATGCTGGAGTAGCTCAGCAGGTCCGGCAGCACCTCTGGAGAACATGGATAGGTGACGCCTGAAGAAGGGTCCCAACCCAAGCGTCACTTGTCCATTGAAACTGCAGTGCTGGAGTGAAACTGGCATCTTTTGGTCCCTCTGTGGTTTACAGTTTGACACATTTTAACTTGTTTTTAGCTTCTAACAATCTCTGACGGCAAGATAAATTAATATTTAGTGGCACGGTGACGTGGCGGTAGAACTACCGCCTCACAGCGCCAGAGACCCGGGTGCGCTCCTGACCGCGGGTGCTGTCTGTACGGAGTTTGTAACATTCTCCGCATGACCTGCGTGGGTTTTCTCCGGGATCTTCGATTTCCTCCCGCACTCCAAGGACGTGCAGGTTGGTAGGTTAATTGGCTTCAGTAAAGATTGTAAATTATCCCTAGTGTGCAGGATAGTGATGGTGTGCGGGGATCGCTGGTCAGTGCAGACTTGGTGAGCTGAAGGGCCTGTTTCCATGCTGTATCTCTAAACTTAAACTATCTGTTGCCTACACACGATCCATATCCCTCCACTCACTGCTTATCTATGTGCTTACCAAAAGCCATATCGTATCTGCCTCCACCACCAACCCCAGCAGTACATTCCAGACACTCAAGTGCATTCAAGGTACCTTATCTTATCTGAATTGATATTGCATTTTACCAATTAGGGAGTCAGAACATGCTGAGCAAAGTGCCATTAAAATTGTGCAACACGGAAGCTGGCATTTTGAAAGAACAATTCAATGACTTCCCGAAAGTAGACACCAAATGCTGGAGCAACTCAGCGGGACAGGCAGCATCTCTGGAGAGAAGGAATGGGTGACCATTCGGGTTGAGATCCTTCTTTCTGTCCTGCTGAGTTACTCCAACATGTTGCAGTATAATGTGGATAAATGTGAGGTTATCCACTTTGGTGGCAAGAACAGGAAAGCAGACTATTATCTGAATGGTGGCCGATTAGGAGAAGGGGAGATGCAACGAGACCTGGGTGTCGTGGTACACCAGTCATTGAAAGTAGGCATGCAGGTGCAGCAGGCAGTGAAGAAAGCGAATGGTATGTTGGCATTCATAGCGAGGGGATTTGAGTATAGGAGCAGGGAGGTTCTGCTGCAGTTGTACAGGGCATTGGTGAGACCACACCTGGAGTATTGCATACAGTTTTGGTCTCCTAATCTGAGGAAAGACATTCCTGCCATAGAGGGAGTACAGAGGAGGTTCACCAGATTGATTCCTGGGATGGCAGGACTTTCATATGAAGAAAGACTGGATAGACTCGGCTTGTACTCGCTGGAATTTAGAAGATTGATGGGGGGATCTTATAGAAACTTACAAAATTCGTAAGGGGTTGGACAGGCTAGATGCAGGAAGACTGTTCCCGATGTTGGGGAAGTCCAGAACAAGGGGTCACAGTTTAAGGATAAGGGGGAAGTCTTTTAGGACCGAGATGAGAACGTTTTTTTTTCACACAGAGAGTGGTGAATCTGTGGAATTCACTGCCACAGAAGGTAGTTGAGGCCAGTTCATTGGCTATATTTAAGAGGGAGTTAGATGTGGCCCTTGTGGCTAAAGGGATCAGGGGGTATGGAGAGAAGGCAGGTACGGGATACTGAGTTGGATGACCAGCCATGATCATGTTGAATGGCGGTGCAAGCTCGAAGGGCCGAATGGCCTACTCCTGCACCTATTTTCTATGTTTCTAAGTTTCTATGTTGTGTCTATCTTCGGTTTAAACCAGCATCTGCAATTGCTTCCTACACAAGTTCAGGAACAGCTTCTTCCCAACAACCATCAGGCTCTTGAACACTCCAACCTCCAAATATACGCCAAATTATTATTTTTTTGTTTATCATGTGATTTACAGAGTACTAAGTTTACATAAGGTAGACACAAAATGCTGGAGTAACTCAGCGGGTCAGGCAGCATCTCGGGAGAGAAGGAATGGGTGACGTTTCGGGTTGAGACCCTTCTTCAGACTTTCTCGACCCGAAACGTTACCTATTCCTTCTCTCCCAAGATGCTGCCTGACCCGCTGAGTTACTCCAGCATTTTGTGTCTACCTTAGGTAGACATATCTGTTGTGCTGCTGCAAGTACAAATGTCATTGTTCTGTTTTGGGACATATGACAATAAAATACCCTTGACCCTTGATCGTTCGATCAATCTCAAGGGCAGCTAGCAACTGGTAGTAATTCTGGGCTTCATCACGATGCTGACGTTCTGTGAATGAACTTCTAAAAAGTCAAACCCATAATAAAATCACCTATTTAACAAATTTGATTAAGATTGAAATTTTACAGAATAAAAACAAAATTGCTATAACTTTCTGGATGTGACATATCTAGTTGGCAAAGAGGAAAGGTTGCCCTCCTTTTTTTTTAACAAAAAATGTTGGTAAATTGTATCTCAAAGTTACTTTAGAGATACAGCGCAGAAACAGGTCGTTTGGCCTACCAAGTCCACATTGACCAATGATAATAGACAATAGACAATAGGTGCAGGAGGAGGCCATTCAGCCCTTCGAGCCAGCACCGCCATTCAATGTGATCATGGCTGATCATTCTCAATCAGTACCCCTTTCCTGCCTTCTCCCCATACCCCCTGACTCCGCTATCCTTAAGAGCTCTATCTAGCTCTCTCTTGAATGCATTCAGAGAATTGGCCTCCACTGCCTTCTGAGGCAGAGAATTCCACAGATTCACAACTCTCTGACTGAAAAAGTTTTTCCTCATCTCCGTTCTAAATGGCCTGACCCTTATTCTTAAACTGTGGCCCCTTGTTCTGGACTCCCCCAACATTGGCAACATGTTTCCTGCCTCTAACGTGTCCAACCCCTTAATAATCTTATACGTTTCGATAAGATCTCCTCTCATCCTTCTAAATTCCAGTGTATACAAGCCTAGTCGCTCCAGTCTTTCAACATATGACAGTCCCGCCATTCCGGGAATTAACCTAGTAAACCTACGCTGCACGCCCTCAATAGCAAGAATGATCACCCCGCACACGAACCTACACACACTAGGGATAATTTACACATCTACCAAGCCAATTAACCAACAAACATGTATGTCTTTAGAGTGTGGGAGGAAACCGGTACACCCGTTGAAAACCCACGCAGATCACAGGGAGAACGTACAAACTTCATACAGACAGCACCCGAGATCAGGATCGAACCCAGGTCTCTGGTGCTGAATGGCAGCAATGCTACCGCTGCACCACCATGCCACACTTTTAGATTTAGCGGCTATATCAGAGTGGGGCCAAGATTGTTGTCTGGAGTCACTTGCTGCGGTCACAGGATAACAACACAGAGCAGGAAAGATGTAAAATGATCCCTGCCGTAGCCCACGGAGGTTCTGTCATTGGATCTCTTCCACTGACAGTATAATCAGTTAACTTTGCACAAATTGCAGGATAAGCCCTGGGCTATTGCGACATCTAGTTACAGAAGACACAATTGCTCTGAACAATTAGTGCCGCCTCTGATCTGTTCTGTACCTTTCCATACCCTTAGTTTCCCTCTCCCCTGACTCTCCGTCGGAAGAAGGGTCTCAACCCAAAACGTCACTTATTCCTTTTCTCCAGAGATACTGCCTGACCCGCTGAGTTACTCCAGCACTTGGTGTCTATCTTCGGCGTAAACCAGCATCTGCGGTTCCTTCCTTCCTACAGAGTCGGGCCTACTTGCATGTCAATTGTCAACAGTGGTGCAGCTGATAGAACTGCTGCCTCACAGCGTCAGAGACTCAGGTTCAATCCAGATCTCGGCTGCTGTTTGTGAGTGGAGTTTACATGTTCTCCCTGTGATAACGTAGAACTACTGTGTGAACGGGTGTGTAGGAAGGAACTGCAGATGATGGTTTAAACTAAAGACACAAAATGCTGGAGTAACTCAGCTGGATAGGCAGCGTCTCTGGAGAGAAGGAACGGGTGACGTTTCGGGTCGAGACACTTGTATGAACGGGTGATTGATGGTCGGCGTGCATTTAGCGGGCTGGAGGGACTGTTTTCATGCTGTATCTCCACACTAAACTAAACTAAACCAAACCAAATTGCAGGTGAACAGATAGGTTTCGGTCACCGAGGCAATAGATTGCAGATTGAGATGATATTCCAGTAAAACCACAAATCAAGTGTAATACTGAGGGAATCTACACTGTCGCCCAAAAATATGTTGAACTTAGGGTTGCCAACTGTCCCGTATTAGCCGGGACATCCCGTATTTTGGGCTAAATTGGTTTGTCCCGTACGGGACCACCCTTGTCCCGTATTAGGCCCGGGGGGCGCCGTGGGCCCGGACGCTGTAGGCTCGGACGATGTAGGCCCAGATACTGTAGGCCTGGACACTGTAGGCCTGGACACTGTAGGCCCGGACGCTGTAGGTCCAGAGAGTGTAGGTCCGGACAGTGTAGGTCCGGAGGCCCGGGCGCCGCCTAACGGAGGTTGCGTAGCAACCCTCCTCCCGGCCCGGGCGGCCGCCGTTGGTGGAGCGGAAGCACGTGGCTGCTGGCTGGGTGAGGTCACGTGGGGCGCGGGGCGGTGATGTCACCCTTTGTCCCTTGTTTGGGAGTGAGATAGTTGGCAACCCTAGTTGAACTGGAGCAACTAATGATCTGCTGGGGTAAATAAGCATGTTGAGCAGCAACTGTGGGTGGAAAGGAATGATAAACACAGTCAATCAACGCAGGTGGCACGGTGTCGCAGTAGTAGAGTTGCTGCCTTGCAGCGCCGGAGACCTGGGTTCGATCCTGACCACAGGTACTGTTTCCACGTTCTCTCTGTGACCCGTGGGTTTTCTCTGGGTGCTCTGGTTTCCTTCCACACTCCCAAGACATGCAGGTTTGGAGATTAATTGGCTTCTGTAAATTCTGTCTAATATGCAGGAATAGAACTAGGTTACCGGTGATCGCCGGTCGGCGTGGACTCGGTGGGCCGAAGGGCCTGTTTCCATGCGGTCTTTCTAAAACTAAAAATTAAAACTGATCAATAGACAATTAATAGGTGCAGGAGTAGGGCATTCGGCCCTTCGAGCCAGCACCGCCATTCAATGTGATCATGGCTGATCATTCACAATCACTATCTAACTCTCTCTTGAAAGCCTCCAGAGAATTCGTCTCCAATGCCTTCTGAGGCAGAGAATTCCACAGATTTACAATTCTCTGAGTGAAAAGCTTTTTCCTCATCTCCGTTCTAAATGGCCTACCCCTTATTCTTAAACGTTGGCCCCTGGTTCTGGACTCCCCCAACATCGGGAACTCATGCGTGTCCAATCCCTTAATAATCTTATATGTTTCAATAAGATCCCCTCTCATCCTTCTAAATTCCAATGTACAGTATACAAGCCCAGTCGCTCCATTCTGTCAACATACGACAGTCCCGCCATCCCGGGAATGAACCAATGTGAACCTGAGCTGCACTCCCTCAATTTCGGGTCAAAGCCTTACATCAGACTGAAGCAGCATCTGCAGTCGCTTGTGTCTCCATGTTGAAGCGACATCCTCTCTGCTCACTCCAGCATCACAAAATCTTTACCTGCGTGGGTTTTCTTCGAGATCTTCGGTTTCCTCCCACACTCCAAAGACGTACAGGTTTGTAGGTTAATTGGCTTGGTGGAAATGTAAAATTGTCCTTAGTGTGTGTAGGATAGTGTTAGTGTGCAGGGGATCGCTGGTCGGTGTGGACTCGGTAGGCCAAAGGGCCTGTTTCCGCACTGTATCTCTAAACTAAACTGAACTAAACACTACTTGAGTTGAGTTTAGTTTATGGTCCCGTGTACCGAGGTACAGTGAAAAGCTTTTGTTGCATGCAAGCCAGTCAGCGTAAAGACATGACATGATTACAACTAAGCCATCCACAATATACTACATGATAAAGGGAAGAACCTGAATAACGTTTACTGCAAGATAAAGCCAGTAAAGTCCAATTAAAGATAGTCCGAGGGTCTCCAATGACGTAGATAGTAGTTCAGGACTGTTATGGATGGTTCAGTTGCCTGATAACAGCTGGGAAGAAACTGTCCCTGAATCTGGAGGTGTGCATTTTCACATTTCTGTACTTTTTGCCCGATGGGAGAGGGGAGAAGAGGGAGTGGCCGGGGTGCGACTCGTCATTGATTATGCTGCTGGCCTTGCCGAGGCAGCGTGAGGTATAAATGGAGGTTGGTTTGAGTGATGGTCTGGGCTGCGTCCACAATTCCCCGCAATTTCTTGCGGAACTTTGAAGGAGAGCAGAAAAGTTCTTACCTGTGAACACATAAATATTTATGTTCGACCATTTAAGAGTGATGATCTCACCTTTATCATTTACTGTTTATGGAAATTGGTGGTGTTCAAATTATCTGCCGTGTTTCCTACAGCGTATTTATACAGCATATAAATACAGTGTATTTACAGCAACTGAGATTAATCACACAGCACGGAAACAGGCCCATCGGCCCATCTCTCACATGCCGACCAACTGTGTTTCAGAAGTATGTCATTTGCTGTGAAGTGCATGTTTTCAAATGGTACGACATAAATGGAGAAACAAAGAACTGCAGATGCTGGTTTACACCAAAGAAAGACGCAACGTGCTGGAGTTCTGCACACCGCTCTCTCTCATCTGGACAGCCAGGGGGGCTATGTGAGGATGCTGTTCATTGACTTTAGTTCAGCATTCAACACAATAGTCCCCAGCAGACTGGTTGAGAAGCTGCTGGAACTGGGGCTTAGCACCCCTCTGTGTGCCTGGGTCCTGGACTTTCTCACTGCCAGGCCCCAAGTGGTCAGGATGGGGGAACACACATCTAGCTCCCTCACCCTGAACATAGGATCCCCCCAGGGCTGCGTCCTTAGCCCCCTACTGTACTCCCTGTACACACATGACTGTGGGGCCAGGTTCAGCTCAAACTCCATCGTCAAGTTTGCTGATGACACTGTGGTGGTGGGCCGGATCTCCAACAACGATGAGAAGGCCTACCGGGAGGAGTTGGCTGATCTGGCACTCTGGTGTCAGGACAATAGCCTCCTCTTGAATGTCACTAAAACAAAGGAGCTGATTGTGGACTTCAGAAGGGCTAAACATCCAAGGACGTACACGCCACTGGAGATAAATGGGTCTACTGTGGATAGGGTGAGCAGTTTCAAATACTTGGGAGTCCGCATCGCAGAGGATCTGACGTGGGCAACGCACATTGCCGCACTGGTGGGTAAGGCTAAGCAGCGCCTTTACCACCTTAGACAACTGAGGAAATTCAGAGTGTCTCTGAGGATCCTTCATTGCTTCTACTCTGGGGCTGTAGAGAGCATCCTGTCCGGCAACATTACAGTCTGGTTTGGGAACAGCTCTGCCCAGGACAGGATGGCCCTGCAGAGAATAGTGCGTTCGGCAGAACGCACCGTGGGAACTACACTCGTCCCCCTGCAGGACCTATACATCAGGAGGTGCAGATCCAGAGCAAGCAAAATCATGAGGGACCCCTGCCACCCCAGTAACGGACTGTTCCAGATGCTACGATCAGGCAAACGCCTCCGCTGTCACGCTGCGAAAACGGAGAGGATGAGACAGAGCTTCTTCCCACAGGCCATCAGGACTGTCAACTTTTATAACCCCAGAGACTAAATTTTTGTCGACACTAATAGTAACTTATTAACTTTATTTATATGCTGTAACTGTAATTCTTTTTTGTGCACAATCCGCAGGCATTGCCACTTTCATTTCACTGCACATCGTGTATGTGTATGTGACAAATAAATTTGACTTGACTTGACTCAGTGGGATAGGCTGTATCTCTGGAGCAAAAGCGTAGGTGACATTTCGAGACCCTAACCTGTCTGTTTCCTCTGAGATGCTGTCTGACCCGCTGAGTTGCTCCAGCACTTTGTGCCTATCTTTGAAATAAATGAAAGACTTTTAATCTTTACTGCTGTTTATTTATCGAGTCATAGAGCGATACAGTGTGGAAACAGGCCCCTCGGCCCAACTTGCCCACACTGGCCAACATGTCCCAGCTACACTAGTCCCACCTGCCAGTATTTGATCCATATCCCTCCAAACCTGTCCTATCCATGTCCTTGTCTAATTGTTTTAGGATAGTCCAAGCCTCAACTACGTCCTCTGGCAGCTTCTTCCATACACCCACCACCCTTTGTGTAGAAAAAGTTACCCCTCAGATTCCTGTTATCTCCAAATATTGTTTCAATCTAATTGGTGACAGCATTCATTTCAGTTTTTCAGTTTCAGTGTTCAGTTCAGTTTATTGTCACGTGTACCGAGGTACAGTGAAAAGCTTTTGTTGCGTGCTAACCATTCACCGGAAAGACAATACATGATTACAATCAAGCCATTTATAGTGTACAGATACGTGAATAAATGAATGAATGAATAATAATAATAATAATAATACATTTTATTTATATAGCGCTTTTCATATACTCAAAGACGCTTTACAGAGATTTTGAGAACATAGGGAAATTAATAAATAGATAAATAAGTAAATAAATAAATGAACAGAGAAAGGAGACAGTAGGTGAGGTGACCTTCAGTGGTTGAAGGCAGTACTGAACAGGTGAGATTTCAGCGATGTTTTGAATGTGGTGAGTGTGGGGGAGTCTCTAACGGTTTGGGGTAGTGAGTTCCATAGGGTGGGAGCAGCGATGGAGAAAGCCCTGTCCCCCCAGGATCTGAGTTTAGTCCGGATGTGGGGGGATAGGAGATTGGCAGCGGCAGAGCGGAGGGTGCAGGTGGGAGTGTGCCTGTGGAGGAGGTCGGTCAGGTAGGATGGGGCCAGGTTATGGAGGGCTTTGTAGGTTGAATGAATGAATAAATACTTTATTGTCACATGTAACAAGTCACAGTGAAATTCTTTGCTTGCATAACCAAGGTATGCAAATAACTGCCCATAAAGGGTGTTGACAATTTACAAAGTACAGACTTTAATTGGTATTTGTAGTGTTGATTGCTTTATGGTTCCTGAGAAGCAGCTGTTCTTGAACCTGGGATTGTCATGGTTTTCAGACTCTTATATTTTCCTCTCGATGGCTGGAGTGAACTGAAAGTATGGCCAGGGTGGCGTGAGTTTTTAGTTTTAGTTTTAGAGGTACAGCGCGGAAACAGGCCCTTCGGCCCACCGAGTCCACCACCGACCAGCGATCCCCGCACACAAACACTATCCTACACACACTAGGGACAATTTTCCATTTAAACCACGCCAATTAACCCACAAACCTGTACGTTCCAAAACCGGGGGACCACAGTCTAACAATAAAGGGGAGGCCATTTAAAGCAGTGACAAAAAACTTTTTCACCCAGAGAGTTGTGAATTTGTGGAATTCTCTGCCACAGAAGGCAGTGGAGGCCAATTCACTGGATGAATTTAAAAGAGAGTTAGATAGAGCTCTAGAGGCTAGTGGAATCAAGGGATATGGAGAGAAGGCAGGCAGGGGTTACTGATTGTGGATGATCAGCCGCGATCACAATGAGTGGCGGTGCTGGCTCGAAGAGCCAAATGGCCTCCTCCTGCACTTATTTTCTATGTTTCTATGTCTTGGGAGTGTGGGAGGAAACCGAAAATCTTGGAGAAAACCCATGCAGGTGACGGGGAATGCCCGCACCAGGTTGTTCTACCCCCTCACCCTCCATCATGGTGCACGCACACCAGGTCCCCATTGTCCATTGTTTCCCCCTCCCTCATGCCCCCCCCCCCCCCCACACACACCGCCTGCGGTCCTCCATTGTATGTGAGAGGGGAATAACGTTTGTTGCACGGTAAAGCCAGTAAAGTCCGATCAAAGATAGACCGAGGGTTTCCAATGAGGTAGATAGTAGTTCAGGACTACTATCTCTAGTTGCGGTAGGATTCACATATTATTACATCCGTATTCTGCCAAATATATGACATTGTGGTTTTGACACCCAATCAGTCTGAGATTGGTAACAGCTGAGTGTTATTATCAGGGTAACGATAACATTCAATGGTTCAGTGGTTCCTTTATTATCATGTGTGTCAAGGTGGAGTGGAAACCATTTTTTGCACACAAGACGCAGCGGTAGAGTTGCTGCCTCACAGCGCCAGAGACCCAGGTTCAATCCTGACCACGAGTGCTGTCTGTGCGGAGTTTGTACGTTCCTGTCACAGCGTGGGTCTTTGACCGGGTGCTCCGGTTTCCTCCCACATTCCAAAAGATGTGCAGGCTTGTCGGTTAATTGGCCCCTGTAAATTGTCACTCGTGGGTGGGATAGAATGAGCGCGAGGGTGACCCCTGGTCGGCGCGGACTCGGTGCTTCCGCGCTGTATCTCTAAATTAGACTCATCTGAACAAAATGCTGGAGAGACTCCATGAGTCAGGCAGCACTCAGCAAATCTACACCCTGGTGGCCACAAGAGGGCTCCTGTTTCCACACAAACCGTGCGCATCCCGTATCCACAAACAATCTGCTTTTTACACTGTTTCAGTTTACGACACATGTACATAGCAGGGGGGGGGGCGCCAAGAACTAGGGCGGCACGGTGGCGCAGCGGTAGAGTTGCTGCCTCACAGCGCCAGGGAACCAGGTTCGATCCCGACTACGGGTGCTGTCTGTACGAAGTTTGTACCTTCTCCCCGTGACCTGCGTGGGTTTTCTCCGGGTGCTTCGGTTTCCTCCCACGCTCCAAAGGCGTGCAGGTTTGTAGGTGAATTGGCTTGGTATCATTGTAAATTGTCCCTAGTGTGTGTGTGTGTGTGTAGGATAGTGTTAATGTGCGGGAATTGCTGGTCGGCGCGGACTCGGTGGGGCCGAAGGGCCTGTTTCTGCGCTGTATCTCGAACAAAACTAAACTGAGCTAACAGGTGCCTGGCGGGGAAGGGCGTTGACAACTTAGAGGGTTCCAGCAGGAGGCCACCCAGAGCAAAGAGAGACCCGGAGTGGGGAAGGCGCCGAGAACGGGGAGGGACCCGGCAGACCACCTGCGATGGCAGGCTTGGTTCGCCGCCGCTGTGAGAAGGTAAGACTGTACTAAGAACCTTTGAAACTTGATCGCCGCCAGAAATGTGGTGACCCTTTGCAAACTGCCCAGGGTGATGATATATAAGAAAATAACTGCAGATGCTGGTACAAATCGAAGGTATTTATTCACAAAATGCTGGAGTAACTCAGCAGGTCAGGCAGCATCTCGGGTGATGAAGTCTGCTGTATGATTTCACCGGATTGTTGCTGCCTTACGGCGAATGCAGCGCCGGAGACTCAGGTTCGATCCTGACTGTGGGCGCCGTCTGTACGGAGTTTGTACGCTCTCCCCGTGACCTGCGTGGGTTCTCTCCGAGATCTTCGGTTTCCTCCCACACTCCAAAGACGTACAGGTATGTAGGTTAATTGGCTGGGTAAAATGTAAAAATTGTCCCTAGTGTGTGTAGGATAGTGTTAATGTGCGGGGATCGCTGGGCGGCGCGGACCCGGTGGGCAGAAGGGCCTGTTTCCGCGCTGTATCTCTAAAATCTAAAAAAAACAAAGCATTTCACTGTGCCTAGGTACACCTGACAAAGTATCGTTGAACCATTGAATCATTGAATGTAGAGGTCCAACTGTTTCATGCCTCAATGTACTTAAAACGAAAAACAAAAGTAATGGAGGAACACATCAGGCCAGACAGCGTAGAAGGGGAATAATTCAGCTACATGGCTCTCTGACCCAAAACATCAAAGAAGGCAGTGGAGGCCAATTCACTGGATGAATTTAAAAGAGAATTAGATAGAGCTTTACAGGCTAGTTGAATCAAAGGATACGGGGAGAAGGCAGGCACGGGTTACTGATTGTGGACGATCGGCCATGATCACAATGAATGGCGGAGCTGGCTCGAAGGGCCAAATGGCCTCCTCCTGCACCTATTTTCTATGTCTATGTCTATCTATCACACGAAACGTCAACCATTCCTTCTCTCCAGAGAAGCTGCCTGACCCGCTGAGTTACTCCGGCATTCCGTGTCTATCTTTGGTTTAAACCAGCATCTGCAGCAAAGATACTAGAGGAACAAGATAGACCACCCGACCCTGAAAACCGTAGTACGTCACGGCGCTATTTTGGTAGGCAGAAACGTGCAGAAACATTTTAAAAGAAAAATAACAAAAACCTGTGAATTGATAGATGAGATATATTCTGCATTTTAATGGTATCATCACACATACTGTTCCCCAAAAACACTGATTACACTGCGAGAGGCGTAGCGAACGGCAGGTTTTGCCTACTAAAATGGCTCCTTTGCGTACTACACTTCAGTATAGGCGATTACAATGGAGTGGTCCATCTTGTTCCTCCAGTATCTTTGATCTGCAGTTCCTTCCGACACATATCCATTCCTGTCTAGACGCTGCCTGACCTGCTGAGTTTTTCCCTCAAGATTCCAGCATCTGCTGTTCCTTGTTTCTCCATCCTCTTGTAGCTGCGGTGTATAAAATACGTGAAGATATTTTTAAACACTTGTTTTTCATCAGGTATCGGTTCGAGACATGACAGTGCCGGAAACTGACTCCAAAGAAGAATATTTTATTTGCAGCTCTCTCTCCCTGCATTTGCTTATGTTAGCAGAACGGAAAGGATTGGAAAACGCTACATTGGGATTTTGTGATGTTGCTACTTGAGTTTGGACTTGGTTCAATACTCACATATTTCTCATACATTCCAAGAGTCAACTGTGTTTCAGATTTTTTTTCAGAGACACAGCGGCCCATTGTGTTTGCGCCGTCCAGCGATCCCCGCACACTAACACTATCCTACACACAACAGGGACAATTTTTACATTTACCCAGTCAATTAACCTACATACCTGTACGTCTTTGGAGTGTGGGAGGAAACCGAAGATCTCGGAGAAAACCCACGCATTGTCATGTGTACTGACAACTGAACAATGAAACTCTTATTTGCTGCAGCTTAACGGGCCTGTAAACAACAATAATACTCAGACAAATATATAATAGTCAAAAATATTTTGCTTAGTTTAGAGACACAGCGCAGAAACAGGCCCTTCGGCCCACCGAGTCCGTGCTGACCAGCGATCCCCGCACACTAACACTATCCGACACACGAGGGATAATTTCACCATTTTTTTACCAAAGCCGATTAACCTACAAACCTGGTATTTATTTCACAAAATGCTGGAGTAACTCAGCGGCTCAGGCAGCATCTCAGGAGAGAAGGAATGGGTGACGTTTCGGGTCGAGACCCTTCTACAGAGTGAAGAGACCCTTCTTCAGACTTACACACCTGCATGTCTTTGGAGTCTGGAAGGAAACCGGAGCACCCGGACAAAACCCACGCGGTCACAGGATGAACATACAAACTCCGTACAGGCAGCGCCCGAAGTCAGGAACGAACTCGGGTCTCGGCAGACAGTATCGCCGGCAGTCACCTTAAAATCGCCTAAGTGGGTCAGGCCTTAAGGCCGCTCCACCCTGCTGCTGCCGTGTTAGTTACTTGAAATTGGAGAATTCAATGTTTATACTGAAATGTCCATGTCATCTCCACGTTTTACAAGACTCAGGAACATATAACGTGCCTGGCTGGGTCGGAATTCTGAAAATCCTGTCTGTATCAGTAGTGCGGTCTCGTCTTCAGACTGTGGAGGGTCTCGAAGGTCTGTCGCCACCTTCTCCAAAGGCAGTTGAAGGTTTGCAATACATGGTCGCTTATTTGTGACACTGATGACCCAAGAATTATTTTTTCTTTAATAGCCATGACTGCTAAAAACCATCCCACAAAGGGCACCGAAGTGAATCACCAACCAAGCTGCCGTTATTTGCCTGAAATTGGTTGGTTCATAAGTGATAGGAGAAAAATTAGGCCATTATAGACAATAGACAATAAGTGCAGGAGTAGGCCATACGGCCCTTCGAGCCAGCACCGCCATTCAATGTGATCATGGCTGATCATTCTCAATCAGTACCCCGTTCCTGCTTTCTCCCCACACCCCCTGACTCCGCTATCCTTAAGAGCTCTATCTAGCTCTCTCTTGAATGTATTCAGAGAATTGGCCTCCACTGCCCTCTGAGGCAGAGAATTACACAGATTCACAACTCTGACTAAAAAAGTTTTTCCTCATCTCTGTTCTAAATGGCCTACCCCTTATTCTTAAACTGTGGCCCCTGGTTCTGGACTCCCCCAACATTGGGAACATGTTTCCTGCCTCTAACATGTCCAACCCCTTAATAATCTTATACGTTTCGATAAGATCCCCTCTCATCCTTCTAAATTCCAGTGTATACAAACCCAGTCGCTCCAGTCTTTCAACATATGACAGTCCCACCATTCCGGGAATTAACCTAGTAAACCTACGCTGCACGCCCTTCGGCCCATCCAATCGACTCTACCATTCAATCATGGATGATCTATCTTTCCCTCTCAACCCCATTCTCCTGTCTTCTCCCCATAACCCCTGACACCTGTACTAATCGAGAATCTATCTATCTCTGCCTCCGAAATATCCAGTGACGACCTCCACAGCCTTCTGTGGCAAAGAATTCCACAGGTTCACCGCCCTCTGACTAAAGTTACGGAGGAATGTTGGCTGAGGTACAAGTACTCCCGACTTGTTTACAAAAAACATTACAGGCATTCTCGTTGAAATGCATTGGGCAGGTTAGATGTGAAGGTTAGCTTCTCAAACTTCTCTACCACCAGAGGGTATCTTCTCCAGGATGGAGGGTCAACCGATTAGAATAAGGAGACATTCATATTTTCAACAGTTGGGAATTGCTCCGGAAAGCATCAAATGCTCAGTCACTTACGTATTTATATATATATATAGGGTGGGATATTATAGGCAGCAAGTGAACAGTCAGTTCTTGAAGTTGATGTGTTGGATGCAGGAGAAATGGGCAGGAGTAAAGACCTGAGCGACTTTGACAAGGGCCAAATTGTTCTGGCCAGACGAGTGGGTCAGAGCATCTCTGAAACGGCAAGGCTTGTGGGGTGCTCCCGGTCAGCAGTGGTGAGTACCTACCGACAGTGGTCCGAGGCAGACAGGGTGTTGGGCGCCCAAGGCTCATTGATGAGTGAGGGCAACGAAGGCTATCCCGTCTGGTCCGAACCGACTGGGGGAAGACGACAAGCCGGTGGAGGGAGTGTGATGCTATGGGCAATGTTCTGCTGGGAAACCCTGGGTCCCGCCATTCATGTGGACGTCAATTTGACACGTGTCACCTACTTAAACATCGTTGCAGACCAGGTACACCACTTCATGGCAATGGTATTCCCTGATGGCAGTGGCCTCTTTCAGCAGGATAATGCGCCCTGCCACACTGCACACATTGTTGGGGAATGGTTTGAGGAACATGATGAAGTGTTCACGGTGTTGCCCTGGCCTCCAAATTCTCCAGATCTCAATCCGATTGAGCATCTGTGGGATGTGCTGGATCGACAAGTCCAACTCCACCTCGCAACTTACAGGACTTGAAGGATCTGCTGCTAATGTCTTGGTGGCAGATACCACAGGACACCTTCAGGGGTCTTGTAGAGTCCGTGCCTCGGCGGCTCGGCGCTGTTTTGGCGGCACACGGAGGACCAACAGCATATTGGGCAGATGGTCATAATGTTTAAGCTGATCGGTGTATATGTATATAAAACTAAATTTATTAAATATATGTCTATACAGCGCGGAAACAGGCCTTTCTGCCCACCGCATTAACCAGCGATCCCCGCACATTAACCCTATCCTACACACATTAGGGACAATTTACATTTATACCACACCAATTAACCTACAAACCTGTACGTCTTTGGAGTGTGGGAGGTAACCGAAGATCTCGGAGAAAACCCATGCGGCTAATGGGGAGAACGTACAAACTCCGTGCAGACGGCGCCCGTAGTCGGGATCGAACCCGGGTCTCCGGCGCTATAAGGCAGCAACTCTACCGCTGCCCACAAAATTAGGACAACTTAATGCAACACAGATATAGTCTTAAGGATGTTTAGGCAAAAACAAGATCGCATTACTGGATTCCAAATTACTTCAAACACACTCACGGCCTATTTATACAAAGATTGATTTACTCCTGTGATAATAATAATCTGTGGCATGTCTATAAACAGATCTCGTTCACAACTCTGTGTTATGTTAGGAAACCTACTTCGAATTTTCCACAATCAACACATTGTTTTTAAAAAAAGGTGGTCACTGAATTTGAATGTTAGTTGATTTTAATAGTTAGTTTATAAAGATAGAAAATAGGTGCAGGAGGAGGTCATTCGGCCCTTCGAGCCAGCACCGCCATTCATTGTGATCATGGCTGATCGTCCACAATCAGTAACCCGTGCCTGCCTTCTCCCCATATCCCTTGATTCCACTAGCCCCTAGAGTTCTATCTAACTCTCCTTTAAGTGAATTGGCCTCCACTGCCTTCTGTTGTATTATTTAGTCTTCCAAATCCATCTGCCCTTTTAAAGCCAATCCCCAGGTACTTTCTGTGCCTAAGTGGTCAAAGTGCTGATGTTAATTGAAATGTGTTTGTTTTTGTTGGCATGGGAAAGTTGCACGTTGTAAGATATTATCAATTTTTTTCACCTGGGTTCATAAGAACTGCAAGCTTTCACTTTATTTTCTTCGAATGTCGGTTTATTATTGACATATGTATCGAGGTACAGTGAAAAGCTTTGTTTTGCATGCTATCCAAACAGATCAGATAATACCATACATAAATATAATCATGTCAAACTCCATGCAATAGGTAGAGCAATGGGGAAGATACAGAGTGCAGAATATAGTTCTCAGCATTGTAGCGCATCAGTTCCACAGACAAAGTCCAATGTCCGCAATGGGGTAGAGGTGAATCGGACAGTACCCTAGCTTATGGAAGGAGCCTGATATCAGAGGGGAAGCAGCTGTTCCTGAGTCTGGTGGTGCGCGCTTTCAAGCTTCTTTTAGTTCAGTTTAGTTTGGGTTAGTTCAGAGATACAGCGGGTAAACAGGCCCTTTCGGCCCACCGGGTCCGCGCCGACCAGTGATCCCCGCACACTAACACTACCCTACGCACACTCCGGACAATTTTTTTTTACAATTACCAAGCCAATTAACCTACAAACCTGTACGTCTTTGGAGGGTGGGAGGAAACCGAAGATCTCTGAGAAAACCCACGGGGAGAACGTACAAAAACTCCGTGCAGACAGCACCCGTAGTCGGGATCGAACCCGGGCCTCCGGCGCTGCATTCGCTGTAAAGCAGCAACTCTACCGCTGCGCCACCGTGCCGCCCAGATTCTGTGCCTGCTATTGGGGTAGAGGTGAACCAGACAGTCCCCTTGCTTATTGGGGTGTCCTATCTTAATCGCTAAAAGTTGTTGGCAGCTCTGACAGCTGCTTAAGACTCTAATATCGCCTGTCGAACAGAAAGTAGATAGTTGTAACCACTCCTGAATATGATACCACTGAATGTACAGGACAGGCACTGAGAATGTTTCTGCACAGCTTTTGTTTTGTATGTTTATGTATTTTTTATTCTGGGTAAAGTTTATCTTTGGAAATAAAAAAACCCAGAAAGTAGCAAAAGAGTCACAATTTCTCTTCCGGAAACCTGGCAAATGCTCAACAGAACTGAACAAGTAAGAGAGGTGACCAGCTGATCATTCCCACGGACACTCATCGTTGCGGCCTCTGCTTTAATTCGGGGGACCATCTTCCCTTTCATATCGCTGTCATCTGCGAGGTTTGGATGCATTACCAGGCAGAGTGACCTGTACAGAATGTAGCCACCGCTCTCCTGCCATTTATAATTGGAACTGCTCAATGTGAAGGTAATGTGCCAGCAATGTCACGTTAGCTGCCTGTCACGGTGACATTTACACCCCTCCACTTGGAAATTTCTATGAGACTCCTCGTCTGATATCAATCTTCGGCTTCACGGCACAGTGGCGCAGTTGGCAGAGTCCAGCTGGCACGGCCCCAGAGACCTGGGTTCGATCCTGACATCGGGTGCTATCTGTGAGGACAATAGACAATAGACAATAGGTGCAGGAGGAGGCCATTTGGCACTTCGAGCCAGCACCGCCATTCAATGTGATCATGGCTGACCATTCTCAATCAGTACCCCGTTCCTGCCTTCTCCCCATACCCCCTGACTCCGCTATCCTTAAGAGCTCTATCCAGCTCTCTCTTGAATGCATCCAGAGAATTGGCCTCCACTGCCTTCTGAGGCAGAGAATTCCACAGATTTACAACTCTCTGACTGAAAAAGTTTTTCCTCATCTCCGTTCTAAATGGCCTATCCCTTATTCTTAAACTGTGGCCCCTTGTTCTGGACTCCCGCAACATTGGAAACATGTTTCCTGCCTCTAACGTGTCCAACCCCTTAATAATCTTATACGTTTCGATAAGATCCCCTCTCATCCTTCTAAATTCCAGTTTATTCAAGCCTAGTCGCCCCAGTCTTTCAACATATGAAAGTCCCTGTGACCACATGGGTTTTCTCCCACATCCCAAAGACGTGCAGGGTTGTAAGATTAGCCTCCACAGTTTAGTTTAGAGACACAGCGCAGAAACAGGTCATTTGGCCCATTTAGTCCGCACCGACCGGCGATCCCCGCACACCAACGCTATCCTACACCCACCAGGGACAATTAGGGGCAATAAAGTGCTCCGAGTGTGTTTGGGAGTGGATGTAAAAGTGGCATAACCTAGAACTAGCGTGAACGGGTGATCAGTGTGGACTCAGTGAGCCGAAACGCCTGTTTCCATGCTTTACCTCTACCAAACCTAACCTAACTACGTCAGGATCTCAAGACCTGAAACACTTCACAGTTAGTTGCTCATCTGAACATTTCGATTTGATGAACACTTTTAGAATTCCATGTGCATGTCTTGAGAACTATGTCAGGGAGTTTAAAAAAAGTCATGCATTGGAAGGATTTGCAGATGCTGGCATAAACCAAAGATAGGCACAAAACGCTGGAGTAACTCAGCGGGTCAGGCAGCATCTCTGGAGAGAAAGAATAGGTGACGTTTTGTGTCGAGACCCTTCTTTAGACTGAGAGTCAAGGGAAAGGCCAAGGAGAGATATAGACAGTGATACAGAGAGATATAGAACAAATGAATGAAAGATATGCAAAAAAAGTAACGATGGTAAAGGAAACAGGCTTTGGCTTTGGTTAGCTGTGGGCTGGGTGAAAACGAGTTACAGACAATGAGACTCAACAAGACGACCTTGAAACCAGTACAATGACTTGGGTGGGGGAGGGACGGAGAGAGTGGGGATGCAAAGGTTATTTTGTTAGCAAAATTAATATTCATACTTGGGTTGTAAGCTGCCCAAGCAAAATATGGTGCTATTCCTCCAATTTACATTTGGCCTCACTCTGCCAAACACACGAAAGTCATTTGGTACGTGACTGAAACACCTCTGGTTCTGCTTGTGCACTTTTGTAAAGGTCGATATTTTACAATAGACAATAGGTGCAGGAGGAGGCCATTTGGTCCATCGAGCCAGCACCGCCATTCAATGTGATCATGGCTGATCATTCTCAATCAGTACCCCGTTCCTGCCTTCTCCCCATACCCCCTGACTCCGCTATCCTTAAGAGCTCTATCTAGCTCTCTCTTGAATGCATTCAGAGAATTGGCCTCCACTGCCTTCTGAGGCAGAGAATTCCACAGATTCACAACTCTCTGACTGAAAAAGTTTTTCCTCATCTCAGTTCTAAATGGCCGACCCCTTATTCTTAAACTGTGGCCCCTGGTTCTGGACTCCCCCAACATTGGGAACATGTTTCCTGCCTCTAACGTGTCCAACCTCTTAATAATCTTATACGTTTCGATAAGATCTCCTCTCATCCTTCTAAATTCCAGTGTATACAAGCCTAGTCGCTCCAGTCTTTCAACATACGACAGTCCCGCCATTCTGGGAATTAACCTAGTAAACCTACGCTGCACGCCCTAATTTGACAGCATAAATTCAGAACAGTGGAAACCGTGTTGAATTCAACATGTGAGTGAAAAATCAGAAAAAATCTGCAGGTGCTGGGAATGTAAAATACAGAAATAAACACTTGAAAGGTCAGTCAGCATCTGTGGTAAGAGAACTAGAGTTATCGTTTCAGGTTGAAGAAGGAAAGAATGTCAGGCACAAGAGACAGCAGATGTTATAGTCTGGAGCAAAATCTTTGATCATGTTGGAGAGTCCTCCCCTCCCAGACTCCACCGCACTTTAACAAGCCATTTGTGTCAAGAAACAGGGAATTGCAGGTGCTGGAATCTTATGTGAAACATAAAGTGCTGGAGTCACTCAGCGGGTCAGGCAGCATCTGTGGAGGACATGGATAGGTGACTATTTGGGTCAGGCACCTTCTTCAAAATCTGTATGTACATAGATCTGAATTCTATTCCTGATCTCTTAAATCTGAAGAAGAATCCCGATATAAAACGTTACCTCTCCATGTTCTGAATGGATCTGAATTTAGAAGGATGAGAGAGGATCTTGTAGAGACTTAAAATTCTCAGGGATTGGACAGGGTAGATGCAGGAAAAATGTTCCCGTGTTGAGGGGAGTCCAGAACCAGGATAAGGGGGAGGCCATTTAGGACTGAGATGAGGAAAAAAAAATTCACCCAGAGAGTTGTGAATCTGTGGAATTCTCTGCCACAGAAGGCAGTGGAGGCCAATTCACTGGATGTATTCAAGAGAGAGTTAGATATAGCTCTTAGGGCTAACAGAATCAAGGGATATGGGGGAAAAAGCAGGAACGGTGTACTGATTCTGGCTGATCAGCCACGATCATATTGAATGGCGGTGCTGGCTCGATGGGCCGAATGGCCTATTCCTGCACCTACTTTCTATGTTTCTATGTCTCGACCCAAAACGATACATCCAGAGATGACCCGCTGAGTTACTCCAGCATTTTGTGTCTGTCTTCGATGTACTTCAGCATCTTTCCTACACTCTATTGGCATTGTCAGTAAAACCCCTGTCCCACGTAGGCGATTGTTTAGGCGACTACAGGCGACTAGGCTGTCGCCACACGGTCGCCGGGGTGTCGCCTGTACGGTCTGGTGAGTCGTCTCCAAAGAGTCGTAGCCTCTTTCTGGCCGCCGCTCGATTTTCGGAATGTTGAAAAAATTTCGGTGACAGTGGGTTTGACGCCAATGATCGTAGCTTGACGTCTCCTGGCGTAGGTGCTGTGGTAGGTCGTTGCCAGGTGACGTAGGTTGTCGCCGGTGCTGACTTCGGTGAATTCCATTGGCGACTACCTACGTCAACCTACGACAGGTACCGGCGTCAAAACCGGGGGCCAAAATGGCGTGAATTGTCTTCAGTTGTCGCCGACACGGTCGTAGCTTGTCGCGGGTGGACGTAGGTTGACTTCGGTTGTCGTAGGTTGACGCCTGCGTGGTCGTAGGTGCGGTCGTAGGTGGACGTCCTACTCACGACGATCGGGTCGCCGGTTGTCGGTAGCTTGCCGTAGCTTGACGTCGGCTAGGTGGTAGGTTGGTGTAGCTTGTCGTAGACATTATCATAGTTTTTCGACGAACTTCTGCGACTGACAGTCGCCTAAAAAATCGCCTACGTGGGACAGGTCCTTAACACTATATTCTTTCCTTTTCGCGCTATCTGTTGGTCTCATTCATGGTATGATTGCCTAGATTGCTAGATAGAGCTCTTAAGGATAGCGGAGTCAGGGGGTATGGGGAGAAGGCAGGAACGGGGTACTGATTGAGAATGATCAGCCATGATCACATTGAATGGCGGTGCTGGCTCGAAGGGCTGAATGGCCTCCTCCTGCACCTATTGTCTATTGACGGCATGCAAAAAAAGGTTTTACGCTGAATCTCGGCAAACACGACAATAACAAAGCAATACCATGCTCACACTGTGAATAAATATAGAAATATAAGACATAGAATGCCATGTAACCATGTTTGCGTTGCATTTATTAATAAAAAGTAAGACTTTTCCAGACAATATGCAATAAAAACCCTGCTTTAACGTTGGATCGGAGTAATTGCTGTCAGTATTGTTAGATCCGCTTCAGTTACTGAGTTACAAATGAAACTGCACACAATATCGTGATGCTCCAAGGATGCACCACTTGCTTCATGCTTTTAATTAAATCACCTCAAAAGATCCTTTTCCTTGCGATAGATTCTCAAGTGTAGCTGTTTCCACTAGTGGGAGAGTCTAGGAACAGAGGCCACAGCCTCAGAATAAAAAGATGTACCATTAGAAAGGAGATGAGGAGGAATTTATTTCGTCAAGAGTGTGGTGAATCTGTGGAATTCATTGCCACAGACGGCAGTGGAGGCCAAGTCAATGGATATTTTTAAGGCAGAGATTCTTGATTGGTACGGGGTGTCAGGAGAGAAGGCAGAAGAACGGGGTTGAGAGGACAAGATAGATCAGTCACGATTGAATGACGGACTAGACTTGACGGGCCGAATGGCCTAATTCTGCTCCTGGAACTTATGAAACCACTATGCCGCCTTTTAAGAATCTATCACAAGGCAATGGACTCGCCAGATTCGAACGGGGGCAGAAATGGGATAACATACGAGGTGCCTTCACAATATAAGTGGCTAAAATGTTGACAAAACCATCAAAAATCTGCTTTGAGTAAATACAGTGACATGTATCCAAACACCTGCCATGCTCATTGACAGTGAAGAGAATTGGGGACTCAAATTGCACTATGTTGAAACATATTTTTAAAGATTATGGTATATTTCTGTACGAAAGTGCTAATCTGGTAAAAACACATTATCTAGTTGGGTAAAGTGACACCATACATACATACACATGTTGCTAACAGCACACAGTGCATTCTGAATCCTAGAAATCCATCTTTGAGAACATGTTCTTGAATGGAATACTCACATCAGCATGGTCGCATTCATTTAGTGTAGTTTGATTCAGAGGTACAGCATGGAAACAGGCCCTTCGGCCCACCGAGTCCACACTGGCTATCAATCGATGTTACCACTAGTTCTACGTTATCCCACTTTCTCATCCACTCCCTCCACACCGAGGGTAATTTTACAGAGGGGCCAATTGACCCTCAAACCTGCACGTCTTTGGGAAGTGGGAGGGAACCGGAGCACACGGAGGAAACCCGCGCGGTCACAGAGAGAACGTACAAACTCCGCACAAACAGTACCCGTAGTCAGGATCGAACTCGGGTCTCCCAGCTGTTGCCTCACAGTGCAGGTTAATTGGCCTCTAAAAATCGCCGTTAGTGTGCAGGGAGTGGATGCAGGAACGGGGTAACAGGTAGGTAACAGTGTGGATGACTAATCGTGGGATGTGGGAAGAGTCTTAAAGGAGGAATGATAATGGGCAGCGAGACTTGTAAGATCTAATTCTGGGCTTTATGGGTTTGGCAGAAGGGCGAGCAACTGCCAATGATTGGGGAAGCAACAGGGGATGAGCAAAAGGCCTGAAATGGAGCAGCATTGTAGGTAGGAAGCAGATCGCAAGTAACAGATGACCAAGATAATGGATGGAACTGAAAACAAAAAGTTCAGGAATCGTTAAACTGGAGCCCGTACAAGTCAAAGCAATGATGTGTGTAAATGAGACTTGGTTCATGGGCATATGAACACATGCATTAAGAGGTGCCTAGGCTTCATCCACATAGTTTTCAATGATCTCAAGTTTATGCTCTTGAAAAGTCCAACCCATTGTGAATTTTTAGTTTCGAGATGCAGCGTGGAAACAGGCCCTTCGGCCCGACGAGTCCATACTGACCGTTGATCATCCATTCACACTCCCCACTTTCTCATCCACTCCCTGCACACGGGGGGGGGGGGGCAATTTTACAGAAGGCCAATTGACCCACAAACCCGCACATTTTTTAGGATATGGGCGCGCCCAGAGGAAACCCACGCGGTCACAGGGAGAACATGCAAACTCCACGCTGGCAGCACCCAAGATAAGGATGGAGCCTAGGTCTCTGATGCTAGCAGCTATGCCACTGAGCCATCTTGTGCTGCCACTCTTGAAAGGGTTCCGTCTCAAGTCAGCCAGCGTTCACATCCAAACAAACGATAAAAAAATGTACAAAAATGTCCACGTTAGCATCAGACGGAACACAGTGGAAAGCTTGCCTGTAAAGAACCACCACAAAAAATTATTGCTGTTGGTGAAAATCTCTCGAAAAGAGTCCTTGCTGCTTCTTCCCGGGGCGTGCAGGCTCAGTACTTCGAAGCAGTCATGTCGCTATGTACAAGAGTGCGAGGTGCTACTGGGTACAAGAACACGTCCTCACATCTATGAGCAGGAAGGAACTGCAGGGGCTGGTTTAATGGGAAGATCAACACAAAAAGCTGGAGTAACTCAGCAGGTCAGGCAGCATCCCTCAAGGGTCACGACCCCGAAACATCGCCCATTCCTTCTCTCCAGAGAGGCTGCCCTGCTGAGTCACTCCAGCATTTTGCGTCCGTCCTCACATCTACGACATGGGTAAGTGTCGCTTCAAGCCCTCTTTGGAAGACGTGCTGAGGAAGTCTGGGAACTTGACCTCAAATTCCACGATCAGGTCACCTCTTTGTTGGGGGCTCTTTGAGAATGGCACTCCTCTGCCGCTTATTCTCTTCCTCGCGCCCGGCTTAATCACCTCCTGGGTCGTTAGCGAGACGGATCTACCTTCCATGGTGGGCACGTGAATTGTACAACCGCACAGAGCCTGCAACGGAGAGGAATACAGAGTTAGTAGGAAGGAATATATATTCACAGCGCCGCGAGATTTTATATCTTCTAGAGACGTATAAAATTACAAAAGGACTGGACAAGCTAGGTGCAGGAAAAATGTTCCCGATGTTGGGGGAGTCCAGAACCAGGGGCCACACAGTCTAAGAATAAAGGGGAGGCCATTTAAAACTGAGGTGAGAAGAAACATTTTCACCCAGAGAGTTGTGAATTTGTGGAATTCTCTGCCACAGAGGGCAGTGGAGGCCAATTCACTGGATGAATTTAAATGAGAGTTAGATAGAGCTCTAGGGGCTAGTGGAATCAAGGGATATGGAGAGAAGGCAGGCAGGGGTTACTGATTGTGGATGATCAGCCGCGATCACAATGAGTGGCGGTGCTGGCTCGAAGGGCCAAATGGCCTCCTCCTGCACCTATTTTCTATGTTTCTATGTTTATGTTTCCATCAAGGCATCCGTTTTTTCTCATCATTAACCCTCCTCTTCCATTCCCTGGGAAAGAAAAAGTTCCTTCAGACCTTATTCAGAAACACAGACACAAGAGATCCTTTAAATAGATTGTTGCTGTTTCAAACATGCCATTGCCTTGTTGTCATTTGTTAATCATAGACTTGCCATTGGATCTGAAATCTCGCGCAGGTCCACCACTGAGTTTACAACTGATGCTCCTACACCTCCTTTAATCCGGACAAAATCACGAGTGCACTTGAATCCCCCCCCCTGGAAGTCTCCCCAAAAATGTGGCGTCTGGGAAGGGTGAGGTGACCTATCTCAACCTTATCGGGACTTCTGCGCCGATTGGCGGGTCGAATTTGCTCCCTGCGGCCTGGGCTCTGGAACACAGCCGACTCCTGAGGCTGACAGTCGGACTCCTCTCAGAGGCCGTGACCTCTGTTGCTCCGGGAGAACAGATAATCCAGAAAAGTATCACAAAATGCTGGAGTAACTCAGCAGGCCAGACAGCATCTAGGAGAGAGGGAATGGGTTACGTTTCGGGTCGAGACCCTTCTTCAGACTGAGGGTCTCGACCCGAAATGTCACCCATTCCACTTCTCCTAGATACTGCCTGACCTGCTGAGTTACTCCAGCATTTTGTGATACCTTCGATTTGTACCAGCATCTGCAGTTATTTTCCTAGATCATCCAGAAACGCTCTGGAACCAAGGGTGCCGACCTGAACTTGCTTTGCCTTCGTGGCTCAAGAATGTTATTAATCGATTGACTGATCGATTGATTGATTAATTGACCGATTGATTGATTAATTGACCGATTAATCAATCGATCAATTGTTTGAAAGATGCAGCATGGAACCCATCCCTTCGACCCACAGAGTTGGGATATAGGTGGGAAACCAGAGCACCCGGAGGAAACCCGCACGGTCATGGGGAGAACATGCCAACTCCACACAGACAGGACCCAAGATCGGGATCGAACCCGGGTCTCTGGCGCTGTGAGGCGGCGGCTCTACTCGCGATGCCACTGTGTCGCAATCGATAATAGTGGCTGAATTTAAAATATAGCAATTAAACCAAGAGCTGCCAGAACTTTTATCTCCTTAATAATACATATTTATTATTCAAAAGGCCTGTGAGCTGTGTCTTTGCATTTGGTTTCTGATTTCACAAAACAGAGAGAACATGACATACAAAATAGGAACTAGACACTGAGGCCAGCTACCATTCATTGAGATTCCTTGAAAGTGGTGTCGCAGGTAGCTAGGGTGGTCAAAAAGGCTTTTGCCACTTTGGCCTTCATCAGTTAGAGTATTGAGTATAGATGTTGGGGGCGGGGGGTCATGCTGCAGTCGTATAAGACATTGGTTAGACCACATTTGGAGTATTGTGTGCAGTTTCGGGCACCATGTTATATCATATCATATCATATATATACAGCCGGAAACAGGCCTTTTCGGCCCTCCAAGTCCGTGCCGCTCAGCGATCCCCGTACATTAACACTATCCTACACCCACTAGGGACAATTTTTTACATTTACCCAGCCAATTAACCTACATACCTGTACGTCTTTGGAGTGTGGGAGGAAACCGAAGATCTCGGAGAAAACCCACGCAGGTCACGGGGAGAACGTACAAACTCCTTACAGTGCAGCACCCGTAGTCAGGATCGAACCTGAGTCTCCAGCGCTGAGATATAGTCAGGTTGGAAAGAGTGCAGAGAAGATTTACTAGAACGTTGCCAGGACTCGAGGGTCTGAGCTATAGGGAGAGGTTGAGCAAGCTAGGACTCTATTCCTTGGAGTGCAAAAGGACAAGGCGTGATCTTTTTGGAGTGAACAAAATCGTGAGAGGAATGGCTCAGGTAAATGCATAGAGTCTCTTGCCCAGAGTAGGGGGATCATGAACCAGAGGACATAGGTTTAAGGTGAGGGCAGAAAGATTTAATACGAACCTAATGGGTAATGTTTTTTACACAAAGCGTGGTGGGTGTATGGAACGAGCTGCCAGAGGAGGTAGTTGAGGCTGGTACTATTGCAATGTTTAAGAAATACAGGTTCATGGATAGGATAGGTTTAGAGGTATAAGTGCCAAATGTGGGCAGGTGGGGCTAGTCTAGATGGGGTATGTGGTCAGTGTGGACAAGTTGGGCCGATGGGTCTGTATGACTGGATGGGGGATGATTTGATCATGGTCTCAGGTACACATTCCTGCCAGTGACTCCTGATCCTCCACTTGCCAGTAGAGTCCATCTTTCTCAGCCTTAGATATATTAGACAATAGACAATAGGTGCAGGAGGAGGCCATTCGGCCCCTCGAGCCAGCACCGCCATACAATGTGATCATGGCTGATCATTCTCAATCAGTAACCCGTTCCTGCCTTCTCCCCATACCCCCTGACTCCGCTATCCTTAAGAGCTCTATCTAGCTCTCTCTTGAATGCATTCAGAGAATTGGCCTCCACTGCCTTCTGAGGCAGAGAATTCCACAGATTCACAACTCTCTGACTGAAAAAGTTTTTCCTCATCTCAGTTCTAAATGGCCTACCCCTTATTCTTAAACTGTGGCCCCTTGTTCTGGACTCCCCCATCATTGGGAACATGTTTCCTGCCTCTAACGTGTCCAACCCCTTAATAATCTTATATGTTTCGATAAGATCTCCTCTCATCCTTCTAAATTCCAGTGTATACAAGCCCAGTCGATCCAGTCTTTCAACATATGACAGTCCCGCCATTCCGGGAATTAACCTAGTAAACCTACGCTGCACGCCCTCAATAGCAAGAATATCCTTCCTCAAATTTGGAGACCAAAACTGCACACATTACTCCAGGTGCGGTCTCACTAGGGCCCTGTACAACAGCAGAAGGACCTCTTTGCTCCTATATTCAATTAATTATTCCGTCTCTGCAGATCTCTGGGGATGATTCACAACCCAGATGAGAGGATTAGATCAGGTATTCCTTGCCCAGTCTCTTGCCCAGAGTAGGTGAATCGAGGACCAGAGGACATAGGTTTACGGTGAAGGGGAAAAGATTTATTAGGAATCTGAGGGGTAACTTTTTCACACAAAGGGTGGTAGGCGAATGGAACGAGCTGCCAGAGGAGGTAGTTGAGGCTGGGACTATCACAACATTTATGAAGCAATTGGACAGGTACATGGATAGGACAAGTTTGAAGGGATATGGACCAAACATGGGCAGGTGGAACTAGTGCTGCTGAGATATGTTGGCCGGTGTGGGCAAGTTGGACCGAAGGGTCTGTTTCCATGCTGTATCACTCAATGACTCTAAGATTAATCACTCAGAAGAAATTCTTCCTCATTGCCAACATAAATGAATGTCCCTTATTTTTGAATCTTTGTTTGATTAGACAGATCAGGTGACCAGCGTTGCATTTTCATTAATGAAGGAAAGTTCTTGGGAGACCAAAGGAACTGCAAATGGTTTCGGAAAAATGACATAAAGTGCTGGAGTAATTATGTCTGGAGAAGGGTCCCAACCTCTCATCTTCTCAAAGAGAAATTTCGTGTCGTTGCTCCCTGCTTTTCCAACAGCTGTTTTCGAGCACATTTTGACGAAGAACAATGATATATTTTGTAGATGGGAGCTGGTTCTGCCCGATTAGGAAGGAGTTTTCCTTTGATCTTGGACACATGCGATTTAGTTTAGTTTAGTTTAGAGATACAGTGCGGAAACAGGCCCTTCGGCCCACTGAGTCCTCGCCGACCAGCGATCCCCACACACTAACGCTATCCTGCACACTCGGGACAATTTATACTTACGCCAAGCCAATTAACCTACAAACCTGCACGTCTTTGGAGTGTGGGAGGACAATAGACAATAGGTGCAGGAGGAGGCCCTTCGGCCATTCGAGCCAGCACCGCCATTCAATGTGATCATGGCTGATCATTCTCAATCAGTACCCCGTTCCTGCCTTCTCCCCATACCCCCTGACTCCGCTATCCTTAAGAGCTCTGTCTAGCTCTTTCTTGAATGCATTCAGAGAATTGGCCTCCACTGCCTTCTGAGGCAGAGAATTCCACAGATTCACAACTCTCTGACTGAAAAAGTTTTTCCTCATCTCCGTTCTAAAATGGAGATCCCGGAGAAAACCCACGCAGGTCACGGGGAGAATGTACAAACTCCGTAAAGACAAGGATCGACGCTGGCGCTGTAAGGCTTAAGTTAGTTTTTGCAATGAAGACAGTAGAATTATGTAGCACCGAGGGTAATTCAAACCAATATGTCGGAACTTCAATGAGAGATATCCAATTAGTGCCTCTTCCCTGCTCTTTAGCCATTTCTCTGTAATTTTCTTCCCCCTGAGAGCATTTATCTAACTCAGTTTTGGAAGTTGCTATCAATTTGCATCCACCCCCTTTCAGGCTAAATGTCAGGCTGTGACAATTCACCCTGCAAGCAATTCCTCTCTATTTTTGTCTTGGCTTTTTGCCAGGAACAGGCAGTGCCTGAGTTTCATAAGGGTTCTGTTCCAGAGAACTGTCGGTAAGCCAATTTCTCCATAGATCTGTATCTGCTCATGTTGTATCACCATAATGTTCATTAGTTCATAAGTTCTAGGAGCAGATTTTGGCCACTCGGCCCATCAAGTCTACTCCGCCATTTAATCATGGCCGATCTATCTTTCCCTCTCAACCCCAGTCCCCTGCCTTCTCCCGATAACATAGAAAATAGGTGCAAGAATCGCGGGCCAACATCGCCATTCAATATGATCATGGCTGATCATCCAAAATCAGTGCCCCGTTCCTGCTATCTCCCCATATCCCTCGATTCCGTTAGCCCTAAGAGCTACATCTAACTCTCTTGAATACATCTTGACACCCTTGCTAATCAAGAATTTGTCAATCTCTGTCTTAAAAATATCCACTGACATGGCCTCCATTGCTGTCTGTGACAAGTTTGTAGGTTAATTTGGATTTGGGAAAAATCTGTTCCATCTCATATTTTGCTTGGACAGTTTACACCCCAGCGGTATGAACATTGACTTCTCTAACTTTAGATTGCTCCTCTGACCCTCTCTTTCCCCTCCCCTTCCCAGTTTTCCCACTAGTCTTCCTGTTTCCTACTACACCCTTATATGTCCCACCCCCTCCCCTGACATCAGTCTGGAGAAGGGTCTCGACCCGAAACGTCGCCCATTCCTTCTCTCCAGAGATTCTGTCTGACCTGCTGAGTTACTCCAGCATTTTGTGTCTACCTTCGATTTAAACCAGCATCTGCAGTTTTCTTTCCTACACATCTCGCCCTCATCCCAGGTCACAATAAACTCCCACTTTCAAACAGGAAAAAAAAGGAACTAATTCTCAGACATCTTGTACACCACTTGGTCAAGGGGAAGCTCTTATGGGCATACCGTGGCACAGCCGATAGAGCCATGATTGAATGGCGGGGTAGACTTAATGGGCTGAATGGCCTAATTCTGCTCCTATTACTTATAACCTTATGACTTCATAGGTTTCCCCCAGGTGCTCTGATTTCCTCCCACATCCAAAGGATGGCATGGGATTGTAGGTTAATTGGCCTCTGTAAAATCCCTCCTATTGTGTAGGAAGTGGATGTGGCAATGGGATAACATCGAACTAGTGTGAATGGGAGTTTAGATGAATAAGGGGGAACCTCAATGAAACATACAGAATAGTGAAAGGCTTGGATATAGTGGATATGGAGAGGATGTTTCCACTAGTGGGAGAGTCTAGGACCAGAGGGCACAGCCTCAGAATTAAAGGGCGTTTTTTTATGAAAGAGATGAGGAGAAATTTCTTTAGTCAGAGGGTGGCGAATCTGTGGAATTCTTTGCCACAGAAGGCTGTGGAGGCCAAGTCAGTGGATATTTTTAAGGCGGAGAGAGATAGATTCTTGATGAATACGGGTGTCAGGGGTTATGGGGGGAAGGCAGGAGAATGGGGTTAGGAGGGAGAGATAGATCAGCCGTGATTGAATGGTGAAGCTTGACTAGAACTTGAACGAGTGAATATCTGACCTTGAAGTATACAAAGTGATGTTTAGAGAGGTGCCCGAAAGTAAAAATGGTCACGTAGAAAAGGTGTGGCACGGTGGCGCAGCGGTAGAGTTGCTGCCTTACAGCACCATAGACCCCAGGTTTGATCCTGACTACGGGTGCTGTCTGTACGGAGTTTATATGTCATCCCCGTGACCTGCGTGGGGTTTCTCCGGTCTCCTCCCACACACCAAAGACATGCAGATTTGCAGGTTAATTGGCTTCGTATACTTGTAAATTGTCCCTGGTGTGTGTCGGATAGTGTGAGCGTGCAGGGATCGCTGGCCGGTGGGCCGAAGGGCCTGTTTCCGCCCTGTATCTCTAAACTAAACCCAAAAAACCCGAAGTGAACAAAAAGGTCTAAAAACAGTGGGAGAGCGGCTCAGAGAGAAAATTCTGGAGCTGAGGGAGAAACAAAGAGAATGTGGTAGACTAGAACTGGCAATGAATTGTGTAGCAACTGTGTTACCCCCGACTCATGGCTAAAATATTACATGGCTCAGAATATCAGATATCATAACTTTCCACCTGAATTCCTTCCCCCATCTTCACAATTCGCAACTCTCTATCCTTTTGGCTTACATAGAAACATAGAAACATAGAAAATAGGTGCAGGAGTAGGCCATTCGGCCCTTCGAGCCTGCACCGCCATTCAATATGATCATGGCTGATCATCCAACTCAGTATCCCGTACCTGCCTTCTCTCCATACCCCCTGATCCCTTTAGCCACAAGGGCCACATCTAACTCCCACTTAAATATAGCCAATGAACTGGTCTCAACTACCTTCTGTGGCAGAGAATTCCACAGATTCACCACTCTCTGTGTGAAAAAAAACGTTCTCATCTCGGTCCTAAAAGACTTCCCCTTATCCTTAAACTGTGACCCCTTGTTCTGGACTTCCCCAACATCGGGAACAATCTTCCTGCATCTAGCCTGTCCAACCCCTTAAGAATTTTGTAAGTTTCTATAAGATCCCCCCTCAATCTTCCAAATTCCAGCGAGTACAATCCGAGTCTATCCAGTCTTTCTTCATATGAAAGTCCTGCCATCCCAGGAATCATGTTTTTTCATCTCTGGCCATTGTCCAACCTATCAGAAATCCCCCTTGCCTGCTTTCACCTATTACTGACTTCGTCCTGCCTCCTCTCCCTTCCAGCTTTTCCCCCTACCCCCCTCCATGATCAGCCATGATCATATTGAATGGCGGTGCAGGCTCGAAGGGCCGAATGGCCTACTCCTGCACCTATTTTCTATGTTTCTATGTTTCTCCCCTCACAATCAGTCTGAAGGAGAGTGCTGGCCTAAAACATCACCTCTGTTCTCCAGAGATTTTTTTTGCCTGACCCCCTGAGTTACTCCAGCACTTTGTATCTTTCTTCGGTAAAGAAGCATCTGCAGTTTCCTTGTTATAAACATTCCAGAATATCTTGAGGATGATTCCCGAACCAGAACTGGTGGAGACTGGAACTGTTCTTGAGCATGTGGAAGAACTGGAAAGAAATGCAAAGTGTACAGCTCATCTAACAGACAGGGAAAGCAAGGTTCACATTCCAAGCAGAACTGGTGGTTCACCAAACTGGAGTGTAGGCCTGATCTACCACCTACCTCATCGCAGACCCTTGCACTGCCTTTGTGTAGGAAAAAAACTGCAGATGCTGGTTTAAATCGAAGGTAGACACAAAATGCTGGAGTAACTCAGTGGGTCAGGCAGCATCTCTGGAGCGAAGGAATGGGGGGGAAAAAAACTGCAGATGCTGGTTTAAATCGAAGGTAGACACAAAATGCTGGAGTAACTCAGTGGGTCAGGCAGCATCTCTGGAGAGAAGGAATGGGGGGGGAAAAAAACTGCAGATGCTGGTTTAAATCGAAGGTAGACACAAAATGCTGGAGTAACTGGAAAAAAACTGCAGATGCTTCTTCAGTCTGAAGAAGGGTCTCGACCCGAAACGTCACCCATTCCTTCTCTCCAGAGATGCTGCCTGACCTGCTGAGTTACTCCACCATTTTGTGTCTACCTTGCACTACCTTTCATCAGTACACTTCCAGATTCAGGGACAGTTTCTTCCCAGCTGTTATCAGGCAACTGAACCACTCTACCACCAACCTGACCTCCCATCCACCTCACTGGAGCTGTTCGAACTATATTTAATTGGACTTTACCGGTTTTTATATTGCACTAAACATTATTCCCTTTGTACTGTATCCATACGCTGTGGACGGCTTGATTGTAATCATATATCGTATTTCCGCTGACTGGATAACACGCAACAAAAAAGCTTTCCACTGTACCACGGTACACGTGACAATAAACTAAACCAAACGTACCTCCCGAAGGCTGACCCGAGCATGGTAGACAATATTTGATCCGTCCCTCTTGAAGTGAGGATGAGGCTTATCCTTCAGTATAAAGACCACGTCTGCTGGTATAGTGTTGGGCATTTCGTCGCCTTCCTTTGGGAATGTGATCTTCGTTCCCTCCTTCCAGCCCTTTTTAATCTCGATGGTCAGTATTTTGTCCTCCATCCGGATGGTCCTGCCGTCTGGGTTGAGGCGTTTCCTGGAGATCTTCATCCTCTTGGTGGAGCCGTTGTAGACCTCCTCCAAGGACACCTTGAGATCATGGACGATGGGAGGGTCCTGCCTACGCTGCGTTGGCCCCATCATCCCTCCCCGGTGCCGGTCCCTGGGGAAGCCGTTCATGCCGAAGCCCCCAAAGTGGCCGAAGATGTCCGGATCCACGTCCATGGACTCCCCCTGCTGGCCATTGGCCATCCTCCTCCCGAAGAACATCTCGAAGGGGTTGGCGCCATTAAAGAAAGCGGCAAAGGTGGCGTGAGGATCTCCGTGGAAACTGTAGCGGAACGTCCCTCCCTGATCATCGTTCCCACCAATTCCTCCTTTCAGACCTGCAATGGAAGAAGAAAAGAATACAGAAAAAATCATTCACGCTTTCATTTCCTCCCGCCTATACTACTGCAACTCCCTATACACTGGGATCAGCCAATCTTCCCTGTCCCGCCTGCAACTGGTCCAAAACGCCGCAGCGAGACTCCTGACGGGTACCCGTAAAAGGGACCACATCACCCCGATTCTGGCCTCTCTCCACTGGCTCCCTGTACGGTACAGAATCAACTTCAAGCTCCTCCTATTCACGTATAAAGCCCTAAATGGACACTCCCCCCCCCTACATCAAAAATCTTCTAACCCCCCTCTCTAACTCCAGGTCCCTCAGATCGGCCGACTTGGGGCTATTCACTATCCCGCGGTCTAGGCTTAAACTCAGGGGTGACCGCGCTTTTGCGGTTGCAGCTCCTAGACTGTGGAACAGCATCCCTCTCCCCATCAGAACTGCCCCCTCCATTGACTCCTTTAAGTCCAGGCTCAAAACATATTTCTACTCCCTAGCGTTTGAGGCTCATTGAGGAGGCGCTGTGAACTGTTTGCGTGCTACTGTATGTTTTCATTTTTTTTCTATTGGAACCTAATCAAATGTACAGCACTTTGGTCAACGTGGGTTGTTTTTAAATGTGCTATACAAATAAAATTGACTTGACTTGACTTGACTTTGTCAGTCTGTGGCTGCACCGAGACAGTACGCAAAGACGTGGAAGACAACGCAAGTATAAATCAAATTCTCATTACTCCCTGAACCCAAACCACCAATTTAGCAGGACATGCAGCATCTCTGTAGAGAAGGAATGGGTGACAATTGTTTTTTCATGTATGCATGCATATATATATATATATATATATATATAATATATATATAGATAAAAAACCAAGAGTCAAGAGTGTTTTATTGCCATATGTTCCAGATAGAACAATGAAATTCTTACTTGCATCAGCACAACAGAATATGTAAACATAGACTGTAAACAACATAATAAACGAGGAAAAAGGTTCTGCTTGTGCATATATATACACATACCCAAATATACATATACACATACACATATATGTATATACACATATATATATATATTTGTGTGTGTGTATATATATATATAAATATATATATATATATATATATATATATATATATATATATATATATATATTTGTGTGTGTGTGTGTATGTAGGAAAATCTCATATTTCGCTTGGGCAGCTGACACCCCAGCAGTATGAACATTGATTTCTCTAACTTCAGATAGTTCCTCTGTTGCTCTCTTTCCCCTCCCCCCTTCACAGTTCTCCCACTGACTTCCTGTCTATGACTCCATCCTATCTTTGTCCCGCCCCCTCCACTGACATCAGTCTGAAGAAGGGACTCGACCCGAAACGTCACCCATTCCTTCTCTCCTGAGATGCTGCCTGACCCGCTGAGTTACTCCAGCATTTTATGATACACACACACACACACACATATATATATATATATATATATATATATATATATATATATATATATATATATATAGCATTCAAGAGAGAGCTAGATAGAGCTCTTAAGGATAGCGGAGTCAGGGGGTATGGGGCGAAGGCAGGAACGGGGTACTGATTGAGAATGATCAGCCATGATCACATTGAATGGCGGTGCTGGCTCGAAGGGCTGAATGGCCTCCTCCTGCACCTATTGTCTATATAACGTGTGTGTGTGTGTGTGTGTGTGTGTGTGTGTGTGTGTGTGTGTGTGTGTGTGTGTGTGTGTGTATATATATATATATATGTATCTTTGGGTATGGGTATATTATATTGTTTATAGTGTATGTAACAGCATATTCTGTTGTGCTGATGCAAGTAAGAATTTCATTGTTCTATCTGGGACATATGACAATAAAACACTCTTGACTCTTGGTTCCCGTAAGGATATTTTTTAGTCATTTTGCGATTGTTAATTTATTTAATTTTAGTTTCTTATATATTATCAATATGTATTACATTTACAAGCCTCTTACGTTGCAGCAAGTAAGAATTTCATTGTTGCATTATTGGTACACACGACAATGAAACACCCGTGACTCTCTTGAACCTTGAGTTTTGTCCTCCAATCCATTCACTCCATTCATTGCCCCCTCCAATCTCCAATTGACTATAGACATTCCAAATTTCAAACTGGTGAATGATAATACGCTAAAGGTGTGGCACAATGGTCGGTAAAGGGAGACTTAGTCAGAATGTGTAGGAAGGAACTATCTACGCTAGTTTGTACCGAAGATAGACTCAAAATACTGGAGTAACTCAGCGGGTCAGTCAGCAAAGGTAGACATGAAATGATGGAGTAACTCAGTGGGACAGGCAGCATCTCTGGAGAGAAGGAATGGGTGACCTTTCGGGTCGAGACCCTTCTTCAGACCAGCATGACTGGAGGCAAGGAATAGGTGACGTTTCGGATCAGAACCCTTCTTCAGGCTGTAGAAGGGTACTGACCCGAATGTCACTTATTTTTTCTCTCCAGAGATGCTGCTGGACCCGCTGAGTTACTCCAGCATTTTGCCTCTATCTTCGAGATTTAGTCAGAGTTTGGTTGTGATCCAATTGACTGGTTTAACAGACTTCAGAGAAGGTATTTCAAGGAACATCATGGTGTACGGGTGAAAGAGGAGGGAAATGAGGCTAGCTCGCACTCACTTGATGGGCCAAGTGCATCCCTTTTGTCTTGTATTATTCAAAGAAATATACCTGCTCAGCTCATGGACTTCAGCAAATCAATTGGTGTAGGGATGAAGGTAGACACCAAATGCTGGAGTAACTCAGCGGGACAGACAGCATCTCTGGAGAGAAGCAATGGGTGACGTTTCGGGTCGAGACCCCTCTTCACTCTTCATTGCTTCTCTCCAGAGATGCTGCCTGTCCCGCTGAGTTACTCCAGCATTATGTGTCTACCTTTGATTTAAACCAGCATCTGCAGTTCTTTCCTACACATGAAGTAGGAATGAGACACAGTGACCCTGTTCAATTCGGGTACCATGGAGGAATTTAGAACATTGTGTTCAGTTCTGGACACCGTGTTATAGGAAAGATGTTATCAAGCTGGAAAGGGTACAGAAAAGATTTACCAGGTTGTTGCCAGGACTAGAGGGTCTGGGCGATAGGCAGAGGTTGATTAGGCTGGGTCTCTATTCCTTGGAACGCGGAACGAGCTGCCAGAGGAGGTAGTTGAGGCAGGAACTATCGCAACATTTAAGAAGCAATTAGACAGGTACATGGATAGGACAGGTTTGGAGGGATATGGGGCAAACACGGGCAGGTGGGACTAGTGTAGCTGGGACATGTTGGTCGGAGGACTATCGGAACGCAGCCCCCAGCCTTGGAGGGCATCTACAACACACGATGCCTCAGAAAAGCCACCAGCATCCACAAAGACTCTTCACACCCCTGCAACAGTCTGTCCGAACTTCTACCATCGGGCAGACGATACAAGGCCTTCTACGCCCGCACCTCCAGACTCAGGAACAGCTTCATCCCCAGGGCCATAGCTGCTATGAACCGGTCCTGCTGAGCCGGATGGTCACATCGCACAGTGAACCGGCACAGATCTACTTGCACTTTATTCTGTTTTAAAACTGTTCCAATTTGTTTCATTGGGTTGTTTAAATTAATACTGACTAACTAATTAATTTATTGCATCGTATGGGAGGCGCATTCCCAATCTCGTTGTACCCCTGTACAATGACAATAAAGATATATTGTATTGTATTGTATTGCATTGTGTGGGCGAGTTGGGCCGAAGGGCCTGTTTCCTCGCTGTATCTATCACTCTATGAATGCATGGTGACCATCCCATCTCACCTCCCCATGGACAGATAGATACATGCCGCTGAACCAACCAGTGGGATGGTGACTGGTGCTTGGTTGGGGAAAGCGAGGTTAAACCATGATGTAATGGACTGCAGCACAGGTGCTCGGAGAACCGAGACCTCCCTGAACATTCAGAGAAATGACCAAGTGGGAACATTCCCATTTACAAGGGTGGATAGATTTCGCAAACTTTGAAGTCAAGAGTCTTCTAAAACAGATCCATCCATGGTCGCGGTCACTCCTCTCTGCCTCCAGCATTGGGCAGGTTTGTGACTGGGCGTAAGAGAGAGAGAGAGACACACAAAAAGCTGGAGCTACTCAGCGGGACGGGCAGCATCTCTGGGAGGGGGGGGGAGGGGGGAGGAATGGGTGACACTTCGGGTCGAGAGACCCTTCTTCTGTAACCGAGAGACCGTGAATCGAGGGAGGTGGGATGGGGGGGGGGGGGGTGGGGATGGGAGGGTGGGGATGGGAGAGTAGGATGGGCAGGTGGGATGGGGATGTGGGATGGGGAGGTGGGATGGGGAGGTGGGATGGGGGGGTTGGGATGGTGAGGTGGGATGGGGATGTGGGATGGGGGGGTGGGATGGGGATGTGGGATGTGGGATGGGGGGGTGGGATGGGATGGAGAGGTGGGATGGGGCTGGGATGGGGAGGTGGGATGGGGAGGTGGGATGGGGAGGTGGGATGGGGGATGTGGGATGGGGGGGTTGGGATGGGAAGGTGGGATGGGAAGGTGGGATGGGGAGGTAGGATGGGGAGGTGGGATGGGGGTGAGCTTTGGAGAACAACATCACACTAACGTTGTTAGTGAAAAGATTAGAATGTCCCCGGGAGGTGGGATTGGGGAGGGTGGGATTGGGGAGGGTGGGATGGGGGGGGGGGGGATGGAGGAGGTGGGATGGGGGTGTGCGATGGGGAGGTGGGATGGGGGGGTGGGATGGGCAGGTGGGAGGGGATGGAGAGGTGGGATGGGGGTGGGATGGGGGTGGTGGGATAGGGAGCTGGGATGGGGGGGGTGGGGATGGGGGGTGGGGAGGTGGGATGGGGGGGGTTGGGATGGGAGGTGGGATGGGGGGGGTGGGATTGGGATGTGGGATGGGGGGGGGTGGAGGTGGGATGGGGGTAAAGCTTTGGAGAACAACATCACACCAACGTTGTTAATGAAAAGATTAGAATGTCCCCGGGAGGTGGGATTGGGATGTGGGGTGGGATGGGATGGGCAGGTGGGATGGGGGGGGGATGGGGGAGGTGGGATGGGGGGTTGGGATGGAGACGTGGGGTGGGATGGTGGGGTTGGGATGGGCAGGTTGGGATGGGCAGGTGGGATGGGGGGTTGGGATGAGCAGGTGGGGGGGGGGTGAGCTTTGGAGAACAACATCACACCAACGTTGTTAATGAAAAGATTAGAATGCCCCCGCACGAAATTCGCAGGGGAACCACCAATGCCTGGAGCCATCACCGTTACACAAACAGCTGCAACAATTGCACCTCACTCAGTGCCCACTCCAAGTGTGGAGCGACCCCTTCACTAGACAACGAGAGACTCCCTTCCCCTCCCCACCCCTTCCCCTCCCCTCCCCTCCCCTCTTTGCTTACCTTCTTCCCCGAATTGATCGTAGATTTCCTTCTTCTTGGGGTCGCTCAAGACCTCGTAGGCTTCGGCCACCTCCTTGAACCTGTCCTCTGCGTTGGGAGACTTGTTCTTGTCCGGGTGCCATTTCAGGGCTTGCTTGCGATAAGCCTTCTTGACCTCTTCTTCGGAAGCCCCCTTTTGCAAGCCCAGGATGGTGTAATAATCTTTGCCC